>NW_024062699.1:0-80000 GCF_006381635.1 Hibiscus syriacus | reverse complement strand
ACAGTATCTTATACTCTCCATATGTATGAAAGGAACGCGTCTTAATCACGGAGGTTCACTTTCTTTTGTTTAATCCAACTGACAAGAGAACAACCCTTACATACATTGATAAAGTTGATAAGATGGATAGTGTTGGAAATATGGACTGCAAAATCACTCCGTTAGCACTGACAGGAAATATAAATAGTAATTTAAAAAGAACATATTCATAAACCGTGTCGTGGTAAAATCACTGCCTTAGAAATAAATTTGCCCCGATGTGTGTAATCACTGCAGTAGGCAGACCCTTCTCCCGTGGTTAACACGGCTCTCCAAGAATTCGTACACCCAAAAACTGGAGTGAACTTGGTGGTATTGCTCTTCTCTCAACTCAAACAACACTCAAAAGAGAGGAGTGTTTCAAAGCAAATAATTGCTTGGGATATATCAAAATGAATGAAATTGCTCACTATTTATAGGCTAAATAGTGAGGTCAAAATTGTCATTTCCAATACTAGTGGAATAACCTAATTTAAGCATATTTCTAATGCTAGTGGGATAACCTAATTTGAGCATTTTTTTAATACTAGTGGGATAACCTAATTTGAGCATTATCAACATTCCCTCACTAATGCAAAAGAATTCTTTCGTAAAGATGAGAGAAATGAAGTTAAAACACAAGAAGAGAAATAGCGAGATTAGTTGCTTAAGCACTAGTGAACGTATCTGGAACTAGTACATAGTGAAGATGAGCAATCCTTCTCTTAGATAAGTGAAACTAGTCTTGAACTTTCTAAGATGGGGGTAAATTCATAACACACAACTAACCCCTTCATCCACCAAAGTCCTCGATATGTCTACAAAGAGTATATACAAAAGCGTATATATGTTTAGCCCTCTTTCCTCATGATTCTAATAAGTGTACTAGAAAAACTGCTCAACGTTTTTCATAGAAGGTGGCTAATCCTTCTCACTTACGTAGGTTATTTCATCAAGTTTATCTCAAGATAAACCACTCAAACTGAGCTATGAAATAATTAAGAGCTTTTATAATAGTTCAACCTCACAAAGGGTAAGGTGACTTTCTTTAAGTTCATTAAAAATGAACCACCCAAACTCTGGGATAAGAAATCATTAAGAATAAATATTCAATCTCATAATTCGGTGAATTCAATATGTCATTCTCACTAGAAACTCCCAAACTCTTGGGTTTGAATTCATTAAGAGTTTAATAAAACTCATCCTCTCAAGAGGTAAGTTCATCTAGTCCTTCGCGATTAGAACTACCCACTCAACTCTGGGATATGAACTTATTAAGAATAGGTATTTAGCCAAAATCGGTAAATTCATCAAGTCTTTCTCAATAAGACCACCCAAAGTCTGGGCTATGAATTTATTAAGAGAAATTAAGCTCATCCTGGGAATGCACCTTATTCATCATAAGGATAGGCAGTAGGAATGTGCACTATGAGTCTTTCCATGGTTTCGTTTGACTACATGGAACATAGATAACTAAGTTGGGTATCCACCATGAATTCCTCAACCAATGGGCTTTAGACCCATTCCCCTTGACGAATCTATGACCAGCTTCCTACTTAACCCTTTGGTAAGTGGATCTGCTAGGTTTATTTCCGACTTCACATACTCTAAAGAGAGTACTCCATTCTTTATTAAGTGTATAACTGATTCATATCTTTTGCGAATATGTCTTTTCTTACCATTGTAAGCTTGATTTTTAACCACACATATCGCAGCTTGTGAATCACACAACAAAGAAGCTGGAGGATTTGGTCTTCCCCACAACGGAATATCAGCTAACAAGCTTCTGAACCACTCAGCTTCTTGCCCAGCTAGGTCAAGAGCTATAAAGTCTGACTCCATGGTAGAACGAGCAATACAAGTCTGCTTTGATGATTTCCACGAGATTGATGCTCCACTTAAAGTAAAAACATACTCGCTCGTAGAGCTTACCTAATCATTATCAGAAACCCAGTTGGCATCACAATATCCTTCTAGTACCGCAGGAAAGCCAACAAACTCAAGTTTTCAATCAAAAGTACCCTTAAGATACTTCAGTAAGCGTTTAAGAGCAATCCAATGTTCACCACTTGGATTATATCTACTCAGTCTACTCATAACATAAGCAATATCAAGTCGATTATAGTTCATTAAGAACATTAAGCTTTCGATTAATTTAGCATATTCTATTTGGGAAACGCTACTTTCTTTATTATTAAAGAGATGTATGCTAGGGTTATAAGGAGTTCAAACAGGGATGACATCAAAACTATCAAATTTCATTAGCACTTTCTCTATATAATATGCTTGATTTAAAGAAAATCCCTTTTCAGTTTTGGTAACTTTGACTCCTAAGATTACATCGACTTCTCCCAAATCTGTCATCTCAAACTTTGTGGACAAGAAACTTTTAACATTGTTAATGGACTCAATGATAGAACTGAAAATCAACATGTCATCAACATATAGGCTTATGATGACACATTTAGTGCCAAACATCTTCGAATACACACAAGCATCCAAACCATTCACAACAAAACCAAAACCAAGAATAGTTTTATGGAATTTCTCATACCACTGTTTAGGAGCCTGCTTAAGCCTATAAAGTGACTTTTTAAGTCTACAGACTTTGCCTTCCATACCAGATGCTTCAAAACCTAGTAGCTGCTACAAATAAATCTCCTCATCTAGATCCCCATTCAAAAATATAGTCTTAACATTCATTTGATGTACCTGCAACTTATGAATAGAGGCTAGTGCAAATAATGCACAAATCGTTGAGATTTTCATAACGAGAGAGTATGTATCAAAGTAGTCTAAACCAAACCCTTGAGTGAATCTGTTGAGTTAATCGATAGACGAAATCGGCCAAGAGGGGGTGAATTGGTAATTAAAAATTTGGTGGAAGCTTTTGCAGAAAATTGAAAGTAATTTACACAGCGATTTATAGGGGTTCGACTTTCTCAACCAAAGTCTACGTCCACTACCTTAGCTATCCACATTAAGAATTTTCCAACAAATTCACTAATTTCTTATTTCTTTTGAGGACAAAGAGTAACCTTACAATTCCCTCAAGAATTATACCCCAATTCTTGAGTACACTCTCTCCCAAAGAGAAATACACAAATTTTGCAAACTTACAAGAAAACCTGACAAGGTAAGATGTTTGCACAATTCTAGAACAAGAAAAGAACACTCAAAGATGATTACAAATGAGCATAAATGGTGTTCTTGAAAGCAAAATGAATATTGAAAGGAAAATTGACTTGAATTGCACAAACTTGGTGTTTGATGCTTTCTCTCTTGTTTCTCAATGATTTCTTATTGATCAATGGCTTCAGAACTTGTTTAAATACTCCTTCAATTGATTCTGAATGTTGGGGATGATTAGTGGAGTCAATGGAGCCATTTAAGTGTGAAAATAATTAATAAAACAGCTTGGAGCGTGGGGGGTATCGGTACCCCTTCATAGGTATCGGTACCTGCAGTGTAAAATTCAAATATTTCGACCGTTATATGTCTGATGGTATCAGTACCTCCTGAGGAGGTATCGATACCATTTCATGGGGGTATCAATACCTATGGGGGGGTATCGGTACCATCCGAGCATTCTGTTATTTCTCGGAACCAAAACTTGCATAGGGGTATCGGTACCCTATAGGGGGTATCGATACCATACTAAATAAATTTTATTTTTGGCTCGAATATGGCTCGAAATACTTTGTAAAAATTGTTTTAAAATATTTTAAAATTGAAACTTAATTTTACACTTGAGTAAGGTTTTGAAATAAATATTTGAAAACTTGGAGTAATAATTTTCATATTCGAATAATTTAATCGAATATATAATATAAAATCTTAAAATTTATTAACACTTAATTTGTTATATCGAAACTTCAAAATGTTTTCAACAATCTCCCCCTTTTTGATATAACAAAAAATTTAGTAATTTTAAGATTTTCTAATTGAAAATCATTTTTGAAATCAAGTTTGAAAGAAAAATTACTCCCCCTTACTCTAACACTTCTCCCTCTTTTTGTTAAATCAAAAAGAAGAGCCTAAAAAGTTTATAAAACAAGTTTTTGTCAATTAATATTAATTAGATAAAGCTTAAGCTGCTAAGATCAAAATCTAGAGAAATGTTAGCCATTAGTTCCAAAATTTAATATTCATAAATAAATGTGCAATGGAAATTGGTCATAACTAAAATGATGCAAAAATAAAGAGACATTTAAGTTCAATATTCATCCAAAATGTCCATAACAAATTCAAATCACAAATATTCAAAGCAAATTTAAACATCCAAAAATTCAAACATTCATAAGCATCAAAATGTTTAAACAATAGGTTCTAAGTTCAATCAATCATCCATAGGAGGATCAGGAGGAGATAGATGTTCCCATATATTAGCCACATCTCGTGTAAGCGCATCGAGTCTATCGTCCATAGCATTGAATCGATTATTCATGGCTTCATGGTTAACTCGAATATTTTGTTAATTCTCTAATTATTGAGCTCCCAAAGCAGATAAATGGGACTTTATGGAAGTTAGGCGAGAATCCATGGATGCAAAACGGAAATCGAATGTCTCCATAAAAGATTGAAAATATGGAGGCATTTGATCTTCTTGTTGTGCTTGCTCCTCAGGCTGCTCCGGCTCATCATCGGCTTCGTCAATATATTGCATTAGTTGTTGAAGCTCGGGATCATCGTCCTCTGCTGGTGGATCTCATGAAGAACTAGTTCCCGGAGTTTGCTTAGAAGTTCAAACCCATTCACTGATTTCCTTATCCTTTGCCCATCCTGATCTCGTTAAGGAAATGATATTAAATTGATTTTTAAGAGTGATGACTACATCAAGTTGTACCCTAAGCTCAACTTTCTTAAACAAGTTACTCAGTAGGCAACTGTAAATTAGACTAGGACAAAGTTTCTTATTTGGAACGAGATTTATAGTGTCAACGAGAGCAGAAAATATGATATGAGGTAGGTTAATTTTCTTATTATTCTGGATATAGTGTAACCACCATAGATCTAAGGCTCTAAGAGTAGAGTATTTTCCTCCGAATGGTCTAAACCACCAAGAGATCATAAGATGAAGGAATAGATCGTGATGATCTAAAACACTCGCACGCAATATAACCTTGTAACGAGAACCTACGATTTGTTTTTCATTATATAAACCCTTATCGTCTAAGACAAAAGTAGTTACAATATACCGAGAATCAATATGGATGAACTGACCAAAAAGATAGGATCGGATCCCTATAGTTTCATTTTTTTCTCGATTTTGAATGCAAACGGCATTGGAATAGAAAAATCGAACGAGTTGTTGGTAAACAATCGGTTCGAGTTGACAAAGTTTATCAAATTTCCAATCTAGTAGGGTAGGTAGATATCTAAAGTTCATATCTACCATAGCTTGAAGGGACGGGATGCGTTCTTCGTGAATTTATATGACTCAAAGTAATGAGAAAACCTATAGTATAGATCTTGTCTACGACCAGGTTCATTAAAGCAAGAATTACTTATAGTCATATTGGAATCAGGAATTTGAAGAGGAATTGGAGGATTTGGATTTTGAGGTGGGTTTTGAGGTCGGTTTGATCGACTAGAAGATAACCTAGGGCGTTTGTGAGACATGACTTAGGAAAACATAATAGAATGGATAACCTGCAATTTTGAAAATACATGTATGTAAATATATCAATCCCAAAACTCAAATGAGTCCTCAATATTTCAAGGTTCTCTAAAACAATCCTAACGGGAAAAGTTTTGAAAAATAATGTTTGAGAATCATAATACGTATAGTTTTTCATGAAAACAACATAATTGAATCAAAAAATCAATTAAACCCATGATTTTTTATTTTTTTATTTCGAAAATTTTGAAAATTTTTGAAAAATATTATGTTTTTGATGAAATTAGTTGTAGAATCTAGTTTAGAAATAACATATGATCAATGCCCGATAATTATTTCAACCTAGAACCAATCTAAACTAGTCCTAAGTTCAAAAATCAATTAAAATAGAGGTTTTTGAACAATACCTTGAAAATTTTGGATTTGAGTGGAATGTAGTGATGTTTTGCACAATTTAATGATATAAGCAGGATTTGGAGTTGAAGAACGATTGAAATCCATCAAAAATATGTTGATTTGAAGCGAAATGAGAGATTAGAGTTGAGAGGAGCGAACGGCGGCTTTGAGAGAGTTTGAAGGGTTTAGAAAGAATGAGAAAAGAAAAAGAGTTTAATAACTAAACCCGACAGGGGGTATCGATACCATAAGGGGGTATCGATACTCATTCAAAGAGGGTATCGATACCTATTCAAGGGGTATCGATACCTATTCAAAGGGGGTATCGATACCTGTATAAGGGGTATCGATACTCTATGCACAAAAATGTCAAAAATATGTATTTAAACACTGAAAATGTTAAAATAAACTACTCTAGTGGTATTGGCAACTCATATTACAAAAATTAATCATGTTCAATCAATTAATTTTATCCTTAAACTTCATTTGAATATATAATCAATTTTCACTAAAAAAACATAAACTCCCCCTAACTAAAAGCAAAGAATACAATGAAGAATTATTATTATTATAAGTATTTTTCATTTATTCTTAAAAGTGCTAATAATGATTTAAACACTAAGTGAAGATAGGTTAGTTAAACCTAATTCTCTCCTAAGTATCCAAAATCTTTCTTTGTCTAAAGGTTTTGTAAAGATATTCGCTAATTGGTACAAAGTATCAACAAATTCTAGAACTACATCTTCCTTAGCGACATGGTCTCTAATGAAGTGATGTCTAATTTCAATGTGCTTAGTTCTAGAGTGTTGGATGGGATTTTTAGTGAGACAAATAGCACTAGTATTGTCACACTTGATAGGAATGGTACCTACTTCAATTTCATAATCAAAAAGTTGTTATTTCATCCATAAAACTTGTGCACAACAACTACCAGCTAAAATGTATTCCGCTTCAGTGGTAGATAATGCAACACAATTTTATTTCTTTGAAAACCAAGAAATCAGCATATTTCCAAGGAATTGGAAAGTACCGGAGGTGTTTTCCTATCTAATTTGCAACCTCCATAATCTGCATCAAAGAAGGCATACAAGCTAAAGCTAGAGTCTCTAAGATACCAAAGTCCTAAACTAGGAGTGTCCTTAAGGTATCTAAAGATTCTCTTAACAGGTAGTAAACGTGATTCCTTAGGACATGATTGAAATCTAGCACATAAGCAAACATTAAACATAATGTATGGTCTACTTGTGGTTAAATAAAGCAAAGAGTCAATCATTGACCTATATAATTTAACATCCACACATTTACCTCTTTCATCTTTGTCAAGCTTTGTAGATGAGCTCATTGGAGTGTTATGAGGTTTCCTATTTTCTAGTCCAAACTTTTTGAGCATATCTTTGACGTGCTTAGCTTGATTGATGAAGATGTCATCTTTTCTTTGCTTGATTTGGAGTCCCAATAAAAATGAGAGCTCCCCCATCATGCTCATCTCGAATTCACTTTGCATTAGCTTAGAAAATTCTTGGCAAAGATCATCATTAGTAGAACCAAAAATTATATCATCAACATAAATTTGAACTACTAATAAATCTTTACCTTTATTCTTTAAAAACAATGTAGTGTCAACATTCCCTTTTGAAAAACCTTTTTCAATTAAAAAGTTTGACAATCTTTCATACCAAGCTCTAGGAGCTTGTTTTAAATAATAAAGCGCTTTTGTCAATTTAAGAACAAGATTTGGAAATTTGGAATCTTCAAAACTAGGAGGTTGTTCCACATACACTTCTTCTTTTATAAAACCATTTAAAAATGCATTTTTAACATCTATTTGATATAATTTAAATTCATTGAAATATGCAAATGCTAATAACATTCTAATTGCTTCCATCCTAGCTACGGGAGCATATGTTTCATCATAGTTTATGTCTTCTTCTTGAGTATGGCCTTTAGCAACAAGTCTAGCCTTTTTTCTCACTATATTACCACTTTCATCAAGCTTATTCCTAAATACCCATATAGTGCCTACAGTAGATTTATTACTAGGCCTTTCAACTAATGTCCATACTTTACTTCTCTCAAATTGATTTAACTCTTCTTGTATAGCCATAATCCAATGTTCATCATTTAATGCTTCTTTAATATTCTTAGGCTCTATGCATGAGATAAATACAACATAATTACAAATATTTCTAAAAGAAGATCGAGTTGTTACCCCTTTGGATGGATCACCTATTATTTCACCATCCTTGACATAGTTGTATTCCATTGGGTAAGAGACTTCCCTTTCTTCAATGGTTAGATTCTCGAGAGGATCTTGAGTTTCCTCATCTTTCGTTTCTTCCTTTGATGATAGTTCTCCAACATCATGTACAACGTTATTTATGTTTATAATACCTACATCATCATTCACACAAGAATCCTTCCTTGGAAGGGGATTATCATCGAAAACAACATGTATAGACTCTTCTACAACTAAAGTTCTTTTATTAAACACTCGATAAGCTTTAGAATTTAAGGAATAACCTAGAAAAATTCCTTCATCACTTTTAGCATCAAATTTGCCAAGATTGTCTTTTCCGTTGTTTAAAACAAAACATTTACATCCAAAAGGATAAAAATAGGTAATATTAGGCTTTTTATTTTTAAAAATTTCATATGGAGTTTTCTTCAAAATAGGCCTAATTATTACTCGATTAATAACATAACAAGTTGTATTTGTGGCTTCCACTCAAAAATATTTTGGCAAATTATTTTCACAAAGCATGGTTCTAGCCATTTCTTCTAAAGTTTGATTTTTCCTCTCTACAACTCCACTTTGTTGAGGGGTTCTAGGTGCTGAAAAATTATGGCTAATACCATTAGAATTAAAAAATTCAGTAAATCCAAGATTTTCAAATTCAGTTCCATGATCACTCCTAACACTAGTTATAGAGTAACCTTTTTCGTTTTGGATTACTTTTGAAAACGTGATAAATTTTTCTAATCCTTCATATTTAGTACTTAAGAATAGAACCCAAGTATATCTAGAATAGTCATCTACCAATACAAATGCATATTGTTTTCCACCCAAGCTAGTAGTTCTAGATGCCCAAAAAGATCTAGATGGATCAATTGTAATACTCTACTAGTGGATACGTCGTTAATAGATTTAAAAGAAACTCGCTTTTGTTTTCCTTTAGCACAAGCATCACAGATTTTATCATTATCAAATTTTAGTTTAGGCAACCCTCGAACTAAATCTCCTTGAAATAGTCGTTGCAAAACACTCATACTAGCATGTCCTAATCTCCTGTGCCATAACCAACTATTATGCTCATCCTTAGCAACTAGGCATAAAATAGTCATATCTATGGAATCTAAATGCACCATGTAAATGTTTCCTATTCTATGACTAATAAGCATAATCCGATTAGATGCAATGTCAATGACTTTATAACCATTAGTTTCAAACATGACATTGAATCCTGTATCACATAATTGACTAATACTCAAAAGATTATGCTTTAATCCATTCACATATAAGACATTTTTAATTTGTATGGAAGAGGTATTACCTATTGTACCTATACCTTCAATGTGACCTTTTAAGTTATCACCAACAGTCACGTCTCCTCTATTTTTGGCGTTCAGCTATATGAACCGACTTTTGTCACCGGTCATGTGTCTTTAGCATCCACTATCAAGGTACCATGAGTTTGAATTTGTTTATCGTGCCTTGTAGCAATGCTCCTTTTCCTACAAACATAGATTAATTTTTTATTTTTGGTACCCAAATTCTTTTGGGTCCATATTCATTAGTTTCCAAAATCCTAATCCCCTTAGGTATCCATTTGTGTAGGATAACATTATCTTTAGTAGTAATGAGTTCTTTAGGAACCCATATACTTCTAATAATTTTTCCATTAGAGGTTCTTTGGGGACCTCTATGATTGTAGTTTCTAAAACTTTTTCTAACAAAGTTGGTTTTTGAATTTTCTCCTTTTTCAAAACGTTTTGATCCAATTTTATCAAAAGAAGCTTTAAGATCATCAATTTCCTTTTGATGATCATCATTGATTCTTGAAAGTAAATTTTGCAAATCAGAATTTTTATTTTCAAACTCTTTTAGTTTGATTTGTAAATCTTTGATTTTACTTTCAAGATCATTGTTGGTCTTGGATATGAGATTATTTTCATTTTTCAATTTTGAAATATCATTTTTGTAGTTTAAAAACAATTTCTCATAATCCGAAGCTAACCTATTATATTCCTCTAATAACTCATTATAAGATAAATCATCTAAATCAAATGAGTTAGAGGTTACCTTAGAATCTTCCCCCAATACCATCAAGCACAAGTTTGCTACTTCTTGTTCCTCTTCATCGGAACCTTCTTCATCGCTCCATGTAGCCACGTAAGCCTTGTGCTTATTCTTTGATTGACCCTTTCTCTTCAACTGTGGGCAATCGTATTTGACATGCCCTGGTTTTTTGCATTCATAGCAAATGATCTCCTTTTCTTTTGGTTCATTCTTGAAGCCTTCATTTCGTTTGAATTTTCTTCCTCGGTTTGGCCTCATCATTTTTCTGAACCGTTTGGTAAACAATGTCATCTCCTCGTCATCTTCATCTGAATTACTCTCATCTTTTGTTGATTTGAGAGCAACTCCCACGTTCTTCTTCTTCTCCTTCTCCTTCTCCTTTGGTGTCTCGTCAATCTTATCGAGATCCACCTCATCTTCAAGCATCATTTCATGAGTGAGGAGGGAACCGATTAGCTCTTCAAGAGTTAAGGACTTTAGGTTCTTAGCCTCGATGATATCCCTCTTCTTTGATTGACACGATTTTGAAAGTGGGTAAACTAACTTCCTCACAAGCTTTTCGTTTGGAATGATCTCTCCATATGATTTGAGACCATTGACAATTGTTGAGAATCTATCTGTCATAGCTTTGATATCTTCATTTGGTTTCATCCTGAAATTTTCATAGCTATGTGTTAGAAGACTAATTTTAGATTCTTTTACCTTGTGCGTGCCTTCATGAGTGACTTGTAGTTTATCCCATATTTCTTTGGTGGTTGTACAAGATGAAACTCTTCCATATTTATCTGGTCCAAGAGCACAAAATATGATATGGATGGCTTTGGAGTTGAGCTGGAACATTCTTATCTCTCCTTCACTCCACAATCTTGGATGAGTGAGAGGCTTGATATATTCGCCTTCTACAACATTAAATGCTCCCATGACACTTTCTTGAATGAAATGCATCATCTTATTCTTCTAATAGGCATAGTTAGTTCCATTGAAGAAATGAGGCTTGTTGACGGGCATCGAATTGAGGCCGGAGTCGAAGTTTGAAGTGGAGGCCATTGATGACTTGATTATCGATGTAACTCTTCCCGAATCGACTCAAGAGGCGATTAAACCTTCAAATAAGTGGGGCTCTGATACCAATTGTTGAGTTAATTGATCGACGGAATCGGCCAAGAGGGGGGTGAATTGGCAATTAAAAAATTGGTGGAAAATTTTGCAGAAAATTGAAAGTAATTTGCACAGCGATTTATAGTGGTTCAACTTTCTCAACTGAAGTCTATGTCCACTACCTTAGCTATACACACTAAGGATTTTCCAACAAATTCAAGAATTTGTTCTTTCTTTTGAGGACAAAGAGTAACTTTACAATTCTCTCAAGAATTATACCCCAATTCTTGAGCACACTCTCTCCCAAAGAGAAATACACAAATTTCGCAACCTTACAAAAAACCTCACAAGGTTAGATGTTTGGACAATTCTAGAACAAGAAAAGAACACTCAAATATGATTACAAATGAGCACAAATGGTGTTCTTGAAAGCAAAATGAATATTGAAAGAAAAATTGGCTTGAATTGCACAAACTTGGTGTTTGATGCTTTCTCTCTTGTTTCTCAATGATTTTTTATTGATCAATGGCTTCAGAACTTGTTTAAATACTCCTTCAATTGATTCTGAATGTTGGGGATGATTAGTGGAGTCAATGGAGCCATTTAAGTGTGAAAACAATTAATAAAACAGCTTGGAGCGTGGGGGGTATCGGTACCCCTTCATAGAGTATCGGTATCTGCAGTGTAAAATTCAAATATTTCGACCGTTATATGCATGAGGGTATCAGTACCTCCTGAGGGGGTATCGGTACCTCCTGAGGGGGTATCGGTACCATTGCATGGGGGTATCAATAAATATGGGGGGTATCAGTACCATCCGAGCATTCTGTTATTTCTCGGAACCAAAACTTACATAGGGGTATCGGTACCTTATAGGGGGTATCGATACCATACTAAATAAATTTTATTTTTGGCTCGAATATGGCTCGAAATACTTTGTAAAAATTGTTTTAAAAATATTTTAAGATTTAAACTTAATTTTACACTTGAGTAAGGTTTTGAAATAAACATTTGAAAACTTGGAGTAATAATTTTCATATTCGAATAATTTAATCGAATATATAATATAAAATCTTAAAATTCATTAACACTTAATTTTTTATATTGAAACTTCAAAATGTTTTCAACAGAATCCTTTGACGACTAACCTTGCCTAGTACCGTTGAATCAAACCATCTAGCCTCAGTTTCTTTTGGAAGACCCATTTGTTACAGATTGGTTTGAATCCCTTAGGCAAGTCAACTAATTCCCAAGTATGATTAGACATTATCGATTCTAGTTCATTATTAATAGCGCTTTTTCCAGAAACTAGCATCGATAGATCTTATAGCTTCTTCAACAGTTTAAGGATCTCATCTAACATAAATATTTGAGCTACAGGATCTGAAATGGAGTCTAAAGCATTAATCTCATAAATAAATGAAGTAATAAAGTCTAGTCCAAAAGAGGTTTCAACTCTTTGTCATTTACTTCTTCTAGGTTCAAAAACAATTTTTTCAGAAGACCTAGCAGGACTACTAGAAGAAGTAGATGGAATATATTCTATTTGTGTTTCGATATTTATTCTCGGTTCTTTTAAAGGAAAAGTATTTTCAAAGAAAATAGCATCCCTTGACTCACAGATAGAATAACCTTGTAAAAGCATGAATCTGTATGCAGCACTATTCGTAGCATACCCTATAAACACTACATCAACGGTTTTAGGTCCGATAGTGGACTTCTTAAAGTCTGGCAAACCCACTTTGGCCAGACACCCCCACACTTTCAGGTATTGTAAAATAAGAGCGTATCCTTTTCACAATTCATATGGGGTAAAATCTAATTTCTTATGAGGAACTCGGTTCAAGATATGATTTGTCGATAGAATGGTTTCCCCCCACATTTATCAGATAACCCTGAACTTATCAGTAAAGAATTCATCATCTCTTTTAAAGTTCTATTTTTCCTTTCGGCTATACCATTTTGTTGAGGAAAATAGGGGCTGAAGTTTCATGAATTATGTCATTTTTTTTACAAATATCTTTTAAGAAATTAGATCCATATTCACCACCTCTATCTTATCTAACCCGTTTGATTCTCCTATCTAACTGGTTTTCAATTTCTGCCTTATAAATAACAAAGAAGTTTTTAGCTTCATCTTTAGTTCTTAGGAGATAAATTTTTGTATATCTTGAATAACCATATACAAAAGTTATGTAGAAGTGTTTTCCTCTTTACTTTCAATGTTTCTAAAATCTTCTAGATCAGTATGAATTAGTTCTAACAATTCAGTCTTTCTATTAGAAACAGTCTTAAAGTGAGGTCTAGTATGCTTAGCTTCTACACAAATTTCACATTTGTTAAAGATAGTTATCTCTAGTTTAGGCAGAACATTCATATTCATCAATTTCTTTAAAGCATGAATATTCAAGTGTCCTAATCTAGCATACCACATATCAATGGATTCAACAATATAAGCAGAAGTGGTAGCTTAAGTTTCATTAAATTGAGTTTATATGACAAATAAACAATTATTTAAAAAACCTTTCCTAACATAATCACCATTTCGGGAAAGTACACGTTTATCTGCCTAAAATAATAACTTAATGACTGCCTTATTCAGAAGCCCACCACTTATCAAATTTTTGTGCAAAAGCATGTACATACAGAACATTATTTAAGGCCAGAGTTTTACCAGAAGTCATCTTGAGTAAAATCTTATCTTTTTCTAGCACTTCAGAGCTGCTAGAGTTCCCCATGTACACAAGTTCACCTATGTTCTCATTCTCGAATTCAGTGAATAACTCTTTCCTTGCGCATAAGTGCTTCGAAGAACCAGAGTCAACTACCCATTCCAAACTATTTTTTACCGGATTAACTTCTGATACCATCGCAGCAATGATTTCATCATATTTTTCTACAACGTGCATTTGTGGCTTGTTGTCATTCTGGCGGTCTGAGCGGTGTTGGTATTGGTAAGCTTTGTGGCCAGCTAAACCACATACATAGCACTGGAACGTCTTTCCTTCAGGTTTGGCCTTTCCTGACTTCTTGAAGTTGGTAGCCTTCTGAGGTTTTGTCTTATTGTCTTGATTCCCTTGTTTCATGATCTTCTTGAATCTAGACTCAACCAAGTTAGTTCTAAAAGATAAATTACTCAGAGAATTAGTAACCTTACCTTTTAAACGATTGGCTTCTTCAATCTTCATATGGCCTTCCAGCTCTTCAAGTGAAATTTCTCTCTTCTTATGCTTAAGAGAATTGCGGTAGTGGGACCAGAACTTGGGCAGCTTTTCAATGAGAACATTAGCTTGTAGTACCTCACACATTTGCATCCCTTTAGCGATGATGTCAGCAACCAAGTTCTCATAGTCATGAACTTGATCCATTATCGGCTTGTCGTCTATCATCTGGAATTTAATCCATTTGCCGACAACGTACTTTTTGATGCCCGCATCATCTGCGCCATACTTTTTCTTCAGTGTTTCCCAAATCGCCTTGGCACTCCTTGTTAGAGTATGCCCAAAAACCAATCATATGATGATTGTAATAATACTTTTATTTACCAATTTTATTGAATAAAGGCATTGTCGCTATTATTTTCATTTTTATATATGTGTTTAACATAAACTGGAAGATAATAAAGTCCATATAATGACATAATTGTTATTATTAAAAGATCCCTAGTCAAGTATTATTATGGGCATGGACAATAATAATACGCTTAAGACTAACATGTTATTGATTAATGACAATGAGTTGCCATTGACATAAAGATGGCAGAATTGATACATGATTATATTGTTAGAGAACAATGTATTAGATTGACCGACCATGAGCATATGTCTTGGATTATTATGTGACAGTCATAACATTGCTCATGGTGATGACTATATGTATGATCCTCAGACTTGAGATCAATACTATCCCAACATATATTGTTGTATGTTTTGATGCAGCTAAACAAGCTCCGTAACTGGTTGCTCTATAAAGACTGTTATTGAATATATCTCAATATATGTAGTGGGTGTGTATGATTAAGATAGGATTTGTCCTTCCTACATAATAGGAAATATATCACATGCCACTTGATTAAGTAAGACTAGAAACGAGCAAATGTTATGACTGTCACATAATAATCCAAGACATATGCTAGATGTCACTCATTATTTGTAATATTAGAATTGTTCTAATAATTACTGCTAACGTTATAAGAACCTACAAGGTCACACCCTAGGATTGAAACGAGCAAAGATGTACAATTTGTTGTACGTTACTAAAATATATATGTAGAGTTAATTAAATATATGTTTTAATAATCCCGAATATTTAATTTCAATTAATTAAATATAGATTTAATTAATTTGAAATAATAAAATCCCCAATATGATTAGAGTAACTTGGATATAAGAGGATTATTAAATTCCAATTAATTAAATATATATTTAATTAATTTAAAATAATAAAACCCTAATATGATTAGGGTAACTTGGCTATAAAAGGGTTTATTAGGTCTAGCAGTCATTTTTGCAACACGCACACAAACACTTCAGCCGTTGTCTCTCAAAACAGTTTGGGGAAAACAAATATTGCTCTCAATCGGGTGAACTGAGTAGAGGCTGAGACGTGATTTCGTGGAGGCTTTCGATTCGAATCGATCTACACCACCGTATTCACTGCTATTCTTGTTGTTTTCAAGGAACCCACTCTAAGTATTCGCATCTCTTCCTCCCGATTTTGGATTTTCTTACTTGGATCACTGGTGAGACCGTCGAGTTTTGTTTTCGCTGCGCCATGGGGTGCGCCGACGGTCCCAATAGTGGCATCAGAGCCACTTGTACGATCTAATTTTGGGTTAAATTTTTTGTTGATGCGATATGTATGAGATGCATGTTCTAGTTTTATCGATTTCAGTAAATATGTTGATATCATTGTTCGAATCGATACCCGCAATGATTAATATGTTAATTTGTTAATATGTTTTTCAATCGATTTGTTGTTGGATGATCTATGGGAGTGCGATAGCATATCGCGTTTAGCAGTAGAACAATGGTTGTTCCCAAGTAGAAAACCTTCGCGATTGAAAATTCTAAAAGCACGATTCTGTTGATAATTGTTATCAAATCGTGAAGTTTTTCATGAAAACATTAGTACTGTTTTTCAAAAAAAATCCTACCGGCCGTTGCGGTACGGCCTAAGCGCGCTAGGGGCTTCGCCCCTTGACCCCTCATCAGTAGTACAAATTGAAGGCCCAGATTAATATTTTTTAACAAAGGCGTAACAACGTGTATATATATATGATATGTTTGTTTTGCACGGTGTTTGATATGCATGGTTATAGCCCTTGTTCAATTCACAATGGTTTATTTTTGAAATACGGTATGTGAGTCGTGCCTTTGTATATCTCTGTTGTATTTCTCTTCTCATCTTACTCCCTCGCATGTAAAATGAGTTTCTTTTAAAATTGTAAACCTATGAGGATTCACAAGGAGCAGAAGAATGGAGAGAATATACCTAGAGAGCAGTCTTAGGCTTTAGGGTTCTTGGTTCTCCCATTGGCTTAGGATAGGCCACCTTAGTCATTGTTTTGGGCTATAACCATTGCATCTTATTTATTGTTATATTTGTTATGTACGCAATGTATCAAAATGATAAAATAAGAATAAATATTGATGAGATCAATAAGGGCCTAATATTAAAATGAATAATGATGAGATAATTACGTAAATCCCTCTTTATAATCTAAGTTAACTTAACCGTCCAATATTTACCCTCGTTAAGGCTTTGATCGATATTGCGTGGGCTTTGCCAAAGCATTGGCACATAAATCTATCTTGGTTAAATGCGAAGAATAAGCAAGTGATATTCACCGGTTGAAATATTGGTAATAACTTAGCTAGGTTATTCTAATAGGATTAGAAACCTAGAGGTTAAATATTTGGATAAGTCATGAGATGACTTGAACAAAAGTTGTTCACCAAAATGAGGAGTTACATAAGATGTAACTAGTAAAGTGTTACTTGCCTAAATAATCACTATCCTAAAAGAAAAGCCAAAGTTGATTTAGTAAATTGATGTATTATGGATCCTCACCCACTAGAAAATATTTCGTTGAATTTTTCTGAAATTAAAACAGAGAGGATTTTTAATTTTGAATAAAATAGTGGGAGTAATTTGTAAATAAAGTCCTATTTATAAATTTTAATTCGGTAAATTCACTTACTTTAATATTTCCATTGTTGTAGATTTAATGGCAAACAACACTTTATCACTGCAATCACTCCTTGAGAAGGATAAACTTAATGGCATAAACTTCCTTGACTGGTTTCGTAATTTGAGAATTGTTCTCAAACAGGAAAGGAAGGAATATGTCATTGAGGAACCTGTTCCTGATGAACCCGCAGCTAATGCTTCAAAAGCTGACAAAGACAAATTCAAGAAACATGTGGATGATATATTAGATGTTGGATGTTTAATGCTTGCCACCATGACTCATGAGCTTCAGATTGAACATGAGGGACATGGTTGCATATGAGATGATTCAAAATCTTAAAGAAATATATGAAGGACAAGCACGTCAAGAGAGATATGAGACCTCTAAAGCTCTATTTCAGTGCAAAATGGCAGAGGGAACTCCTGTAGGAGCTCATGTCATCAAGATGATGGGCTACATCCAAATGTTGGAAAACCTGGGATTTCCTCTTAAAGATGAATTGGCTACCGATGTTATCCTGCAATCGTTGCCAGATAGCTTTAGCTAATTTTTCCTTAATTTCAACATGAATGAAATTAACAAGACTTTGCCACAGTTACTTGGCATGTTACGAACTGTTGAAAGTAACATGAAAAAGGTTAGACCTAAGCCCATTCTTATGGTCCACAAGGACAAAGGAAAGGGAAAGAAAAAGGTAGTGGCAAAGTCTAAGGGTAATGGTAAGACCAAGCCAAAAGGGAAAAATGCATTGAAACCCAAAGGGGGAGTTAGCAAAGAAGGAAAATGTTTCCATTGCGATAAGACCAGACAGTGGAAGAGAAACTGCCCTGTTTACCTTGAAGTGGTCAAGAAGGAAAAAGCAAACGGAACGTTTGTTTCAAGTATTTATGTTATTGATGTTAATTTGTCAAATCTACTTCTTGGGTATTAGATACCGGTTGTGGTTCTCATATTTGTACTTCTGTACATGGACTACAAAAGAGAAGGAATCTGGCTAAAGGAGACGTGGACCTACGAGTGGGAAATGGAGCAAGAGTTGCTGCATTATCTATAGGGACATATATTTTATCTTTGCCAAGTGGACTTGATTTAAATTTAGAGGATTGTTATTATGTGCCTAGTTTGACTAAGAACATTATTTCTATTTATTGTTTGGACAAGATTGGCTTTGAGATTATTATTAAGAATAATTGTTGTTCTTTTTATCTCGATAGTGTTTTTTACGGTTCGGCACAATTGGTTAATGGTCTCTATATTTTGGATCAAGATAAAACCATTTATAACATAAATACTAAGAGATCGAAAACAAATGACTCGAATCAAACTTATCTTTGGCATTGTCGTTTAGGCCATATAAGTGAGAAACGCATATCAAAACTCCATGAAGATGGATTCTTAGATTCATTTGTTTTCGAACAATATGATGTATGTGAATTTTGCTTGTTGGGAAAAATTAATAAAGCTCCTTTTAATAGTAAAGGTGAGCGAGCAAATGATTTATTGGGGTTAATACATAGTGATGTATGTGGACCAATGAATACACAAGCCAGAGGTGGATTCCATTACTTCATTACTTTTACTGATGACTTCAGTCGGTATGGGTATATTTATCTTATGCGCCATAAATCTGAAGCCCTTGCAAAGTTTAAGGAATTTAAAAATAAAGTAAAAAATCAACTAGGAAAGAGTATTAAGGCACTTTCATCAGATCGAGGTAGAGAATACTTAAGCATAGAGTTTGATGAACTCCTAAAATAATGTGGGATTGTCTCACAGCTTACACCACCTGGTACACCACAGTGGAATAGAGTTTTTGAAAGAAGGAATCGAACACTGTTAGACATGGCTCGGTCGATGATGAATCATAGTGATCTTTTGACTTCTTTTTGGGGACATGCACTTGAAACAGCCGCTTTCACACTAAATCGTGTTCCATCTAAATCGGTTCAAAAGACACCATACGAGATATGGACTGGGAAACGTCTTAGTATGTCTTTTATGAAGATTTAGGGTTGTGAAGCTTATGTAAAACATCAGATATCTATAAAGCTCGAACCTAAATCTCATAAGTGTATATTTGTTGGATATCCTAAAGAAACTAAGGGATACTATTTCTTCAACCCTAAAGAGAACAAAGTGTTTGTTGCTTGAACAGTAGTTTTTATCGAAAGAGAATTTCTCTCAAAGAAAGGGAATGGTAGAAATATTGAACTTAGAGAAGTTCAAGAGCAACAAATAAATGAACCTGAAGTTGAGCATGTTTCACAAGTTGTTGGGGAGCATTCAACAGATTTAGAAACACAATCATTGCGTAGATCCACAAGAGAACATCGTGCACCTGAGAGATTTGGATTTCTCGTTATGACACATGGAGATGTTCTTCTTATGGATCAAGATGAACCCAGGACTTATCAAGAGGTAGTGTCTAGCCCAAACTCTGAGAAATGGCTTGAAGCCATGAGATCTTAGATGGATTCCATGTCAGTAAACCAAGTATGGACTTTGGTTGAACCACTTGAAGGGTCAAACCTATAGGGTGTAAATGGGTTTTCAAGAAGAAAACCGACATAGATGGTAATGTACAAACATACAAGGAGTGATTAGTCGCTAAATGTTTTCGACAAGTTCATGGTGTAGACTATGACGAAACATTCTCCCCTGTAGCTATGTTTAAGTCCATCCGGATCCTGCTCGCAATAGTTGCATTCCATGATTATGAAATCTGGAAAATGGATGTTAAAACCGCCTTCCTTAATGGAAAACTTGAAGAGGATGTGTATATGACACAACCAGAAGGTTTTGTCTTTCCAGGAAATACTGGAAAGGTTTGTAAGCTACAGAGGTCTATTTATGGACTAAAGCAAGCTTCTCGAAGCTGGAATCTTCATTTCAATGATGCAATCAAAGAGTTTGGTTTTATCAGAAATGAAGATTAGCCTTGTGTTTATAAGAAGGCTAGTGGGAGCATTGTTTCTTTCCTAATCTTATATGTGGACGACATACTCATCATACGAAATGATATACCTACTTTACAATTTGTTAAGACTTGGTTAAGTAGTTGTTTTTCTATGAAAGATTTGGGTGAGGCAGCGTATATCTTAGGAGTTAAGATCTATATAGATAGATCAAGACGACTTCTAGGTCTGAGTCAAAGTACATATATAGACAAAGTGCTGAAAAGGTTCAGTATGGAAGAATCCAAGAAAAGATTTTTTCCTATGAGACATGGCATTTCTCTTTCTAAGGAAATGTGTCCTTCAACTCCACTAGAAAGAGAACGGATGAATAAGATTTCATATGCTTTGCCTATTGGTTCTATAATGTATGCCATGATATGTACTCGACCAGATGTATCGTATGCTCTAAGCATGACGAGTCGGTATCAAGCAAACCCTGGTGAAAATCACTGGGTTGCGGTTAAAAAAATCCTTAAGTACTTAAGAAGAACTAAGGATAAATTTCTTGTCTATGGAGGGGAGGAAGAGCTTAGTATAAAAGGTTATACTGATGCCAGCTTCCAAACTGACAAGGATGACTCATATCGCAATCGGGTTTTGTGTTTTGTCTTAATTGAGGTGTTGTGAGCTGGAAAAGTTCGAAGCAAGACACAGTAGCGGATTCTACAACATAGGTTGAATACATTGCAGCCAGTGAAGTAGTAAAAGAGGTTGTTTGGATCAAGAAGTTCATATCGGAATTAGGGGTTCCCAGAATATCAGATGCTGTAGAACTCCATTGTGACAATAATGGAGCCATTGCACAAGCAAAGGAACCAAGATCTCATCAACGATCCAAACATATTCTTAAGCGCTTTCATCTCATTCGAGAGATCATTGATCGAGGAGATGTGGAAATATGTAGAGTACACACGGATGACAACATTGTTGATCCCTTGACAAAGCCTCTTACACAGCAGAGGCATGATTGTCACACTGAGTCACTCGGTATTAGATATGTGAGTGATTGGTCTTAGTGCTAGTGGGAGATTGTTAGAGTATGCCCAAAGACCAATCATATGATGATTGTAATAATACTTTTATTTACCGATTTTATTGAATAAAGGCATTGCCGCTATTATTTGCATTTATATATATGTGTTTAACATAAACTGTAAGATAATAAAGTCCATATAATGACATAATTGTTATTATTAAAAGATCCCTAGTCAAGTATTATTATGGGCATGGACAATAATAATACTCTTAAGACTAACATGTTATTGATTAATGACAATGAGTTGCCACTGACATAGATATAAAGGACATAAGGATGTAATACATAAAAGAGTAATCACCAAGATGATATGTCGAATCATATTTTCTTGTAACTTAGGTGACAATGATATATTGCTAGATGTCACTCATTGTTTGTAATATTAGAATTGTTCTAATAATTACTGCTAACGTTATAAGAACCTACAATGTCACACCCTAGGATTGAAACGAGCAAAGATGTACAATTTGTTGTACGTTACTAAAATATATATGTAGAGTTAATTAAATATATGTTTTAATAATCCCAAATATTTAATTTCAATTAATTAAATATAGATTTAATTAATTTGAAATAATAAAATCCCCAATATGATTAGGGTAACTTGGATATAAGAGGATTATTAAATTCCAATTAATTAAATATAGATTTAATTAATTTGAAATAATAAAACCCTAATATGATTAGGGTAACTTGGCTATAAAATGGTGTGTCAGGTCTAGCAGCCATTTTTGCAACACACACACAAACCCTTCAGCCGTTTTCTCTCAAAACAGTTTGGGGAAAACAAATATTGCTCTCAATCGGGTGAACTGAGTAGAGGCTGAGACGTGATTTCGTGGAGGCTTTCGATTCGAATCGATCTACACCACCGTATTCATTGTTGTTCTTGTTGTTTTCAAGGAACCCACTGTAAGTATTCGCATCTCTTCCTCCCGATTTCGGTTTTTCGTACTTGGATCGCTGGTGAGACCGACGAGTTTTGTTTCCGCTGCGCCATGGGGTGCGCTGACGGTCCCAACACTCCTTTCTCTAAGAAACATATCAAATAATTTATTTGACATGTGACTAAGCAGATGTCCTCACACTGTTTTGTTATTTTTCTCGTATTTCTCGTAGGTGGCGAGAGCGACGGTGGCAGCTGTTAAGGCATCATCATTCAGAACCGTATCCGTATCATTTTTGGCAAATAGGGTTGGTGGCATGGTAGGTGATGACTTGGTAGGTGGTGACTTGAGCAGCACATAATCAAGATCAAGCTGCTCGAAGGATATGAGGATTCGTTGGGACCACCTTCGATAATTCTTTCCATCAAGTGCATCAAGCTTGGAAAGATCGGGAATCAGTTTGCTCAAAGGTGATGTCATAATTACAGTATAAAGGAATTTGTTTCTAAATTGTTGGAAATATGGACTGCAAAATAACACCGTTAGCACTAACATGAAAGATAAAATAGTAATTTAAAAAGAACATATTCATAAATTGTGTCGTGGTAAAACCACTGCCTTAGAAACGAATTCGCCCCGATGTGTGTAATCGTTGCAGTAGGCGGACCGTTCCCCCGAGATTAACACGGCCCTCCAAGAGTTTGTACACTCGAAAACTGGAGTGAACTTGGTGGTATTGCTCTTCTCTCAACTCAAACAACACTCAAAAGAGAGGAGTGTTTCAAAGCAAATGTTTGCTTGGGATATATCAAAATGAATGAAATTGCTCACTATTTATAGGCTAAATAGTGATGGCAAAATTGTCATTTCCAATACTAGTGGAATAACCTAATTTGAGCATTTTTCTAATGCTAGTGGGATAACCTAATTTGAGCATTTTTCCAATACTAGTGGGATAACCTAATTTGAGCATTATCAACATATAAAGTCAGCAAAGGTGCACTAGAGCATGTATGAATCATGCCAATAATAATACATTTTTCTCTTTTCTAGCATAGCATCAAGGTTGTCTGAAACTCATAAGCTATGCAACTTGCAGATTCTCAATCTGACCTGTAATAAATCGGATATTGGAAGCAGAGTTCATTCTATAATTGATAAATATTCGAACGTGGACTTCGATCCCTCGGAGTTGCTCGATAGGTATTAAAGCTTTTTTATATCACTCTTGATACCCTTGAATATCACAATCATTCATCGAGCTAATGGAAGAGAATGCATTTATTTTCTATAGGAAGTTCCTGCTGATACTAAAGAGAGTTCTGGAGGACCATGGGAATTTGGTGTTCTTCCTCATTTTAATCCATGACAGTGCCGAGACCATTCGAAGAGCCCTGGATCTCTATTGAGAATGCCATGGAAGCTATCAACCAGGGGACCATTTATAGCCAAGCTGCAGGGGATGTCTAAGCAACTAGCTCGATCCAAAACGCAGAGAAAGTTCAGGAATTACGCAGGGGTGCCAGAGAGAGAAAGGCTTTACGTGCATTAACGGACTTTGTCCTTTATTAGAATTCTGTCATTAGTTTTTATCCTGATAAATAGTTAGAATTATATAGAGAGGGGTAGAAAATCACTGAACTTGGCTCTTCCTTTCCTTAATCTATTATCCTCCTCTTTATTTTTCTGTTCTTCTAAAGCACATAACAATTTGGTGTTTTTATTACCAATATGGTAAACAATACAGAATCCGTTAAAGGACTTCAAGATACAACAAACCGCCATGAGCAGCTCCTCACTTTGCTTCAATATCACGTTGCCAATCAAGAAAACTGGAACGCCACCACGCAATCGACTCTTCAGGAAATGACTCGGCAGTTACAGGCCATTTCATCCTAGTCGGGAATATCGACAACAACTTCTGGTGGAGGTGAACTCGCCACTGATAGTACTGTGAACTGGGGTAAGGGCAAGGTGAGATCCGACAATTTTTTTTTGTTCGCTCCAAAACCTGTCTAATTAGACCTTCCCCTTTTTACAGGAAAAGATTCAAAAGACCATCATCGTGTCACGATGGCATCTTTCCGAATGGACGTAATTGTGAAGAAATGGTTTCGGTGGATACAACACCAAAGATAGTTAACAGGTTGGCATCATCTAGTTGAGGCGATTCGCAAACAATTTACGGTCATGGAAATAGAGTTACCGACGGGACAGTTATGGATGCTCATACAAACGACAACGGTGGAAGATTATCAATCCCGTTTTGAAGATTTAGCCTTGTGTACTCGGAATTTATCGGATGAATTTTTGCTTGTCTACATCATTTTCGGGTTGAGAGCAGACATTAAATCTAAAGTGTTGGGACATCATTCAACATCCATGACAGAAGTCCAGGCTTTAGCCCGATTCCACGAAGCCCGCTTGAATGACCATAGTTACTTGGGTTGTACTCTGGGTTTGAAATTGCCACCACTTTTGATCAACTCCAGGTTTGCCTTCTATTGGACCAAAATTTTAACCAGGTCGTCCCCCAACTTCAGACCAACATAACCCTCCTTGTAATACTACAACGAGAGGTGTGCAAATCTCGGCCCGTGTACTGACTCAGATGTTAAGGGTATCCGATAATTGGATACATGGATTTTGTGGGTACTCGGTATCCGGTTTTTTATTTTTTATTTTCAAATTATTAATTTTAAAAAATATACACAAATTTAAATATTCGAAACTTCGAATTACATACTCTAATATCCGAACATAAAATTTAAAAGTTTGAAATAAAAAATCTAATAATTCATAATATAAAAAATTCATTATATTTTATATATATATAAAAAAAAACTAACAGGGTACTCGGATAACCGGATACCCGAAAAAAATTAGATTTTGTGATCCGAGCCCGACCCGGAAAATGTCAGGTTGGGTACTCGACCCGGCCGGATAATTTTTTTAAGAAAATTACCATGTTTTTTTAGGTCCGGATATGCGGGTGGGCGAATTGGATCAACTAGATTAGATAATTTTGCACACCCCTAATTACAACCCTTGTTCGTCGAGGCTCAAGGGTATTGTCAAAAGGGGTTTTGCTATTACTGTGATGACAGATTCATTATGGGGCATAAATGTAAGGATTCCTAGCTTTTCTTGTTCGACGATGAGTCAGTTGATGATAAGTAGCACATTGACACAGATCAGCAACATTTGAGGAGACGGAAACTCCACCCGTTTCGTTTAATGAACAGGACGATTCAAGGTAAGTCGGTGCGTATTTTAATTGATGGGGGCAGCACTCATAATTTTATTCAGTCGAGGGTCGCTAAACATTTGGGTTTAAAGCTGCAAGCCCAACCGAATTTCAAGGTTCTTAGTGGGTAATGGCCAACGGCTGCACAATGAAAGATGCATTCGGGATGTAAAAGTGTTGGTTCAGGGGACTGAACTAGTCATAGATTTCTACGTTATGCCCCTTATGTGTGTTTGGTTCACGGAATGTAAGATTACCGATAGGAATAGGATTACTGGCGGGAATAAGATTATCAGATATGTTGCATTGTTGTGTTTGGTTCGTTTAACATGAATGTAAGATTACAGTGTTTGGTTAAAGGAATAAAATATTATTAGAATATATATTTTATCAAATTGTCCTTATTATATATTTGTTTTTCAACAATTTAAATTCTACTATAATTTTACTATACTTAATTTATATATTTTCTTTAAAAAATTTAAATTCATAAAATTTATATAATATTTTTTTACAAATTTGAAAAGTTATAGTTTAATGGAAGGGTAAAATTTTATTTTAACCCCTAAACTTCATATAAAATTCTAATTATGGATTTTTTTTTGTAAATCTAAAATAGTTTAAGGATAAATTTGTAATTTAATATTCGTATAATTTTTTCTATTCAACGACAGAAGAATGATATTTTTGAAAAACAAATTTAAAGGTATTTTAGTCCAAAACGCCGAGAATGTAACAATACCTAAGGGAATGAGGTAATCACATTCCCAGTAATATACTCCTAAAATACCACTGTTGGGAATAGGTTATTATCGGAGGTTGGGAATGTTTGCCAACCAAACGGGGGAATGACATTCAATTCCCTCTGGTAATCCAATATGACTTGAATCAAACGCCCTCTAGGTGCGTTTGGTTCACGGAATGTAAGATTACCGATGGAAATAAGATTACCGACGGGAATAGGATTACCGACGGGAATAAGATTACCGACGGGAATAGGATTACCGGCGGGAATAAGATTACTGGGAATGTTGTATTATTGTGTTTGGTTCATTTAGCAAGAATGTAATATTACAGTGTTTGGTTAAAGAAATAAAAGGTTATTAGAATGTATATTTTACCAAATTATCCTTATTATATATTTGTTTTTTTAACAAGTTAAATTCTACTATAATTTTACTATACTTAATTTACATATTTTCTTTAAAAAAAATTAAATTCATAAAATTTATATAATTTTTTTACAAAATTTAAAAGATAAATAGGTTTAATGAAAGGGTAAAATTTTATTTTAACCCCTGAACTTCATATAAAATTCTAATTATGGATTTTTTTTGTAAAACTAAAATAGTTTAAGGATAAATTTGTAATTTAATATTCGTAGAATTTTTTTTATTCAACGATAGAATAAGGATATTTTTTAAAAAAAAAATTAAAGGTATTTTAGTCCAAAACACCGGGAATGTAACAATACATAAGAGAAAGGAGTAATCACATTCCCGATAATATACCCCCAAAATACTATTGTTGGGAATAACTTATTATCGGGGGTTGGGAATGTTTGCCAACCAAACGGGGGAATGACATTCCATTCCTCCCGGTAATCCAATATGACTTAAATCAAACGCCCCTAGGTGCGTTTGGTTCACGAAATGTAAGATTACCGACGGGAATAGGATTACCGGCGGGAATAAGATTACTGGAAATGTTGCATTGTTGTGTTTGGTTCGTTTAGCATGAATGTAAGATTACAATGTTTTGTTAAAGGAATAAAAGATTATTGAAATGTATATTTTACCAAATTGTTCTTATTATATATTTGTTTTTTTAACAAGTTGAATTATACTATAATTTTACTATACTTAATTTATATATTTTCTTTAAAAAATTTAAATTCATAAAATTTATATAATTATTTTTTAAAAAATTGAAAAGATAAATAGGTTTAATGAAATGGTAATATTTTATTTTAACCACTGAACTTCATATAAAATTCTAATTATGGATTTTTTTTTTGTAAATCTAAAATAGTTTAAGGATAAATTTATAATTTAATCTTTGTCGATTTTTTTATTCAACGATAGAAGAATGATATTTTTGAAAGAAAAAAAATTTAAAGGCATTTTAGTTCAAAACACCAGGAATGTAACAATACCTAAGGGAATGGGGTAATCACATTTCTAATATACCCCCAAAATATCATTGTTGGAAATAACTTATTATCAGGGTTGGGAATGTTTGTCAACCAAACGCGGGAATGACATTCCATTTATCCGGTAATCCAATATGACTTGAACCAAACCCCTCCCAAAAAAAAAAGGTAACCGAAGTCGTTTGGGCGTGGCATGGATTGCCACACGAGGGCCAGTGACGATGGACTTCATGAGACTTAACATTTGAGTTCAACCAAGGGAATAAACATTCCTATTGGCAAGGAGATACCAAATGCAGGCAGCCTTCACATATCATAGGGAAATGTATGACATTACCCAAGCTGTCGAGAAATGGAGTCAATACCTATTTGGCCGCAGATATATTATCATTACATTTACCGATAAAAAAATTCCTCTGTGAATTGACGCAACAAGTCATCCAAACGCCGGAACAACAAAAATGGTTAACGAAGTTGATTGGCTTGGACTTCGAGATCAAATATCGTCCTGGCAAGCTCAATACAGTCACCGATGCTCTATCTCGTGAGGTAGACTGTCAATTGATGACCTTGACCCGGCCGACATTTGGGATTTTAGATGACATCCGCACTGGCTAGTATTCATGATTCTGAATTGTGCCACATCTGAGAACAGATTCGCACTGGGGACTTAGCAGCTCAAGGGTACAGTGAACAATCGAAACTGATTTTGTTGCACGGATGGGTCGTGGTTCCAAATGAAAGTGCCCTTCGATCTCTTCTACTTCGAGAATTCCACAGTTCTAATCTTGGAGGTCATGCTGGAATTCTCAGAACATTTTGACGATTGTCCATCAATTTCTATTGGACGGGGATAAATAAACACGTTCTTAAATTTGTCATCGAGTACCAAGTTTGCTAAGGATGAAGAGCGACAGCCTTGCTCCGGTAGGTCTCCTTCAACCCTTCCCATTCCACAATAGGTATTTGAAGATATTTCTGTTGACTTATTACTAGGCTGCCTAAGTCGAATGGGAATGATTCAAGAATTGTTAAACTACATGGCATTCCTCGATCCATTGTGAGCGATAGGGACTCCATCTTTTTGAGTGAACTATGAATTGAAATTGCTCGTTTAAAAGGCACTGAATTATGTCTTAGCTCCGCCTATCACTCGCAAACCGATGACCAAACATAGGCCTTGAATTGATGCTTGGATGTACCTTCGTTGTATGATAGGTGACGAACCGGGTAAATGGGAAGGTTATCATCGGCAGGTATGACCCCATTTCGAGCACTTTATGGTCGAGACCCTCCCACCATAGTATCCTATATGGAAGGTGGTTCTCTTAATACTCAAGTCGATAAGGCTCTTTAGGACCGAGATGACTTATTAAGAGAGCTGAAGAACAATCCGTCCTAAGCCCAATAGCGCATGAAGAACCAAGCTGATAAGAAACGTGAGGAAGTGGAGTTTGACAAAGGTGATTGGGTTTTTGTTCGATTGCAACCTTATCGACAACTATCTTTCTGGCTACATAAAAATCAGAAACTCAGTCCAAGGTTTTTTGGTCCATACAAGGTTATTCACATGTTGGCAATGTGGCTTACAAGCTGGAATTACCAGCTTCCACTCACATTCATCTTGTATTCCACATTTTCCAACTAAAGCTTTGCAAAGGGTATCCACTACAGCAGATTACTCCGTTACCATTGTTCAAGGAGTCTGATCCGATCGATGAGCCTACGACTATGTCGAACCTTGATAAGAGGGTTCGTTCTTTAGGGGAGGTAATGTTGAGAATACCATGGAAGCTATCAACCAGGGGACCAGTTATAGCCAAGCTGCAGGGGAAGTCCAAGCAACTAGCTCGAGCCAAAACGCAGAGAAGGTTTAGGAATTACGTAGAGAGAGAAATGCTCCACGTGCATTAATAGAGTTCGTCATTTATTAGAATTCTGTTATTATTTTTTTTCCTGATAAATAGTGAGAATTGTATAGAGAGAGGTAGAAAATCACTGAATTTGGCTCTTCCTTTCCTTAATGTATTCTCCTCCTCCTCCCTATTTTTCTGTTCTTCTTAAGCACATAACAATCTCGGTATTAGTGTTAAGACTTAAGATGATAACAGGTGCGCAATGTGTCTGTTTAAGCTTTATTCTTTGGGATCAAATATTGATATCAGAACCATAATGTTGGCTTCCAGGTGACCAACTCGCAATTGGTAAGGAGACCCGAAGAAGGCTAGGTAAATATATTTGCTATTATATCTGGGCCTTATAGTTATGATTTATGTTAATGCATTTGATTCCATTTTTAATGTTGATTGTGAAGAAGCACATAGTCGGAATGACCGATGATGGTGTTAACGACGCCCCTGAATTGAAGATAACAGACAATAGGGATTGCGGTTGCAGATTCCACCCATGTTGCTCGAAGTGCTTCGGATACTATTTTGACAGAACCTGGTCTGAGTGTGATCATAAGTGCTGTTTTACAAGCCGTGCAATCTTCCAAAGAATTAAGAACTACACGGTTAAGAAAAAAGAGAATTTCATTTTATAAGCAAAGGGAGTGAAATTAACATAATCGTTATCAAGTTTCTCAGATTCTATTCTCCCTTTTTCTTCCAGGTATATACAATATCTACCACAATACGTATAGTGGTGAGTTTTTTTCTATTTCCTTTTGGCTATTTCCCCTTTTGATTTGGAAAAGAAAAACACCAATGTTTATGTTTTAATGGTTTTCTTGCAGTTGAGGTTCATGCTGCTCACTACAATCTGGAGGTTGAATTTTCCTCCTTTCATGGTCCTGATCATAGCTATTCTTAATGTTGCTAATTGAATAATCTTCTTGTTCGATCCGTCTTTCTTCTTTCTTGATTTACAGATCAATGATTTTGTTCATTCCAGGTACCATTATGACATTATCGAAAGACCGTGTCAAGCTATCAACAGTTTCAGACTCTTGGAAGCTCGAAGAAATCTTTTCCACTGGTATTGTCTTAGGCAGCTACCTGGCCTTAATGACTGTCATATTCTTCTAGGCAGCCTATGAAACCGATTTGCTAAGTTGAGGGGTTTGGATATTGTGTAAAGAGAAAGGGAGATCCTCCATGTGTTGTCAATAAGACCCTTAAATGCTAATACCATCATTTAAACACACATTTGCCTTGTTTATTACTGTGTATTATATTGAATTACAAGAGCTAAAAAATTTCACTGTTTATTGTTAGGAATGCAGATTTCGTAACACAGTGACTGCTATATATATGATTTATTCCTAAAAAATTACAATATTTTCAAAATATTATATTTATATATTTTTACAACTACATTTTAGTATTCTAATATTAATGATACTCTCTTATGTATTTAATTTAATTTATAAAAATTTATAAATAAAAATTTATTAAAATCAAATATGGACATACAAATATAATCATACTATAAAATCATGGATGACAACCACCATAATTTCAATAATAACCTATAAATAATTTTTATTTTAAAAGACATAAATATTCTCATTTTTAACATATAAATTAATTTTATCAAATGACTCATTAAGTGATTTTAGTGATTAAAGAGTGTGTTGTTGTTCCTAAAGATCATGGGTTTAAGCAACGTCTATTAGAGCACGCGCAGTATTAATAGCTAAGAAAAATTTTAAAGATGTATTACCTTATTATCCCCTTAGACTATCTAAAAGATTATTTTTGTCAAATTTTAAAAAAATATTCAATATTCGTTTTTATCTGTTGAAGTACATTTTAGTTATTTTAAAAGTCATCCATTGCGATCAATTTTAATACTATGATGAAATACTCGTTCTTTTTTCAAAAAGAATAGGCATAAGATAAAAAAATATTTATATTATAAATTTTTCTAATTAGGTGTTTATCTTTTTCGACCGATATAAGTAATCTAATGTTACGAAATTTATCATTTTATGTACTTTAGACATAGAGATTGTTAAAACCGTTTGTTAAATGATACGTGTCACATTTAGAAAATTTCATTTAAAATAAAAAACTAAATTTGATTTTTAAAAAATCCTCAAAATTTTCAAAAATCTTTTAAAAAAATCCAAAACTTTGAAAATTCTAATTTCAATCTTTATACTCATGTCAATCACCAACGTTTGCTGCCATTGTCATCAAACCTTCACCTGGCAACAAGATGAACTTGACGACCCATAATTTAGAACCTGACGTCAATAAAAACTTTAAAAAATCATGATGACTACGAGACCCAACAAACCCAACGACAAGAACAACAATGACCAACAAGGGAGATGACAAAGACAACGACAACGTTGGTGACCGACGAGGGAGATAATTAGGATTAAAGATTTTAGGAATGATTTTAAGAATTTTTAGAGATTTTGGGTTTTTTGTAATTTTAGATTTTTTTTAAAGATAATAATATTTTTAAATTTTTTTAAAAAATAAATTTTTTAAAATATATAAATATGACACGTTTTATTTAGCAAATTTTAACGTTCATTATGGTTGAGTGAGACACTAAAAATGATAAGTTTATAAAATTATATTTGTTAATTAATTGAAAAAAGTTTAAACATCTTAATGCTGAATGAGAAAAAAATATATAACTCAAGTATTTTATATATATATATATATATATATATATATATATATATATATATAAGCCAAAAGAAGAATACAGTTTAGACTTTACCTTCACTCATAATAAAAAATACAAATTATCTCTGGAAACCTAAAGTCAAATCGAAAGAGACCAAAAGGCGCAGAAACATTGAAAGACTGACGATTCTAAATTCTAAATTGTTTTACAATTTATACCAACAAATTGATCTTCAACTTCACTTTATCTGTGCATTCCATTTCTAAAGACAAACAAGAGAGCTGCTAGACTTGAGTTACCCCCAACAAAAAGAAAATCCGTTCTCTTTTTTATCACTATCCCAAACGTTGTTACCTTTAAGCTCTCTGGCCTCCTCTTCTTCTAAGGTAAATTCAACCTCTTTTCTTTCTTAAGATTTCTTTTATGCTTAGTTTTATTTTTATTTTTTTTGCTGTGTGTTGCTGTCTTTCAATGTTTATTTGGAAAAATCCCAACGCTCAAAAGCTGTTATTATTAGTTTGTCTTGCTTTGTAACCTAATTTGGTTATTGGGAATTTCTTCTTTCTGGATTTATCTGCTTCATTCAAGTTTTTTTATGCTGAATAGTGGAGACTTAATTGTATACTAAATTACCTTAGATTCCTTATTGGTACGATCCATCATATATTAGTTTTCTTGGTTTAATGCAGAGAATGAGGAGCTTGTGAAATAGATTGAAGAATCAAAGTTAGATATTTAAGGGCATAATGTGGTTGTTTCCATCGAATTCGAGTTTGAAAAGGGGGCAGAGTAGCAGGGGAAGCAATGGCTCTTTGGTGTATCTCAATGTATATGATCTCACACCTTTAAATAACTATCTTTACTGGTTCGGGCTTGGGGTTTTCCACTCGGGTATTGAAGGTAGAATTTATCCTTTATGTTTTCATTCTTTGCGTGCATTTTGTCAATTGGCACTTCTTGTTTCCGACACGAGTTTAGTTATTTGATACATGAATATTGGCTCACAAGCATTGTAGGATATGATGGGGTTCCCTGAAAAAGATAATGTAGTAAAATAGGATCTAATGGTTTATTAATGTCTGTAAACAAATCATGCAAGTTATTTCGACATTGTAGCATTATCTAGTCATCAGTTCCTGTTATCTACAATTTAATAACGTTCATACATGGTTAGTCTTTGTTTTCTTTTCACTGCTGTTTTATTTTCTAAACCTTTTTGTCATTAACGTTTCATGTCTTATTTGCTAATCAGTATATGGTTTGGAGTATGGCTTTGGAGCACATGAGTACCCTACAAGTGGAGTGTTTGAGGTGGAACCAAGAAGTTGTCCTGGTTTCATCTTCAGACGATCAGTATTATTGGGCAGCACTAACATGTCTTGTTCAGAATTTCAGTTATTTATGGAACAGCTTTCGCAAAAATACCATGGGGACACGTATCATTTGATTGCTAAGAATTGCAACCATTTCACTGATGAAGTGTGCCTGCAACTCACTGGAAAACGTATTCCTGGGTGGGTAAACAGGCTGGCTAGACTAGGTGAGAAAACTGCCTGTTTTCTTGTTCTTGTCATCCGAGAAGATGTGATTATTTTACAAGGTGGCTTCTAGTGTGGTAAATTTGCATATTCAGACAGCATAGTTATAAAAGCATATGTTGTTAGATAATTGCCTTAACTATAGCTCCTAATTGCCCAGCTTGGAAGTTGGATCGTTCGTATCATTATTTGAAGCTCTAAGACTTCTACGTTATGTAACCACGGTTTGCGTGGTCCAGCACACCACGCAATTAATTGATCTGATCAATTAAATTTTTGAAGTTTCAGGTTCATTTTGTAACTGTCTGCTTCCGGAAAACATTCAGGTTAATGCAGTTCGACATCTTCCTGATCATCGTGCATATTCTGGTAAACTTCTTCTGGTCACCGTGTCTCTAACTTATTGTTTTCATTTGGAAATTTATGCTTATTAATCCTTACTGATGTAATAAATGAACTTATTTCTGTCATCCAAATGGTTCATAAGCTTGTTCTGACAATGCATTTGCAAATAGTTTCTGATCCTGAAAACAATGGAGATGTTCTGCTAACTTGAGCTGTAACAATTATGCGCAGTATTGTTATATTTGGAATGGGATAAGTCATCGGTCGTTATATGCATGCTTATGTTTGAATTTTCGTTTTTGGTTGGGATTTCCTTTTTAGTATATAACTTTTTAACAAGATAATTTTTCTGATGCAGATGATGAGATATTAGATTCTGCTGCAACATCTATAACAGCAGAGAGCGAGGAAGACAATTCGAATCATCATCTGCTGACTATACCAGATACTGATGTTGCATTTATCAGAGAAAAGACAGGGAGGCTTACCAGAGAACTATGATTTCCTCCGGACTGTAATCGTTTCTTTCGTGTGGGTCATTATTAGTTCTTCTAGCATATGTTCCCAAATGCAAGAAAGACTGTCGGATTCAGATATCTTCAAGGTATAGTGATGACGCTATGCACTTCATTTTTATTCTAAAAAAGTCGGCCAGGCTTAAATATCTCCTTCGCTATCGCATGAAGGTCTAGATTTGTTACCATATAACCCTTAAAACATGGGTGATCAGATTCTGTACCATTAGATGTCTTTCCTTCATCTTTTTTTTCAGAAAAATATTGTGTTCTGGCTTTTTTCCATTTATATGCTTCGATGTTAATCGAAGATGAAAGTTGGAATTTTTTGTTGTTGTCATGAATGCATGAATCTGCATTGCTTTGCATTGCAGAAATCTTCATACTGTTATGGTTGTTTCGATCGGGGCAATGGCCTCCGCGACATTTGTAAATACAAATGTAATTTCCAAATGCATGTGTATTATGCCTCAAGCCTCCCATAGAGTCTGAAGATGCTGAGGATGACCTAGCCATTCTACATCTCACTCATCAGCATCCGTTGAAACCTGTTGATATAAACTTGGTAGATAGGGTTTGCTGTTGCCATATGTGAAAACCTCTGCTATGATTCAGTTTATGGTCGCCGATTCAGCAACTGTTTCCTTCCTCCATAACACTTGCATGGCGACCATTCCACCAAAGGCCAATCATTTCTTCTGCCCATACCCACTTATGTTGTTCACATACATGTATGTGTGTGCCGGTTGCGATGATCATAAGTCTCTCTTGAGCTTGATGTTTGGCTATGAAAGATATCATTTCAGATTAGATGCAAAATGTGCGCTGCTTCCGACCCTGACATCTCCAGGTGCCTATATGATTTATAATTTCAACCATAGGCATCCGTTGAAGCTTTCTGATAGTCACAATGAAGATGTTACAAGTAGTTGCTGTGATGTATGTAGGGAACTTCGATCTGATCCTGCTTATATTTGAGAGAAGTGCAACTTTTATGGCCATAAATCATGCACAATGGAAGCTCCATGACAGATCAACCAGTCGTTTTATCAATTGCAACAAGTGCTCACTGTTGTTGTCGTGGATGCGACGAAGAATGCCTAGGCTTCTCTTTCTATTGAGAAAAGTGTAAAATCTATTTGGATGACAAAGAATGCCTAGGCTTCTCTTTCTTTGAGAAAAGTGTAAAATCTATTTGGATGGCAATTGTGCCTTCCTACAGCAAACTCCAAAAATGCCAAGGAGATTCAGCATTTCACCCATCCACGTCCGTTAAAGTTACTTCTAGAAGTGGCCAAGGATTCCATTCTTAGTCAGGTTTGATGCAAAGCACGTGAGAACTGGCTCACCACAACTCCGACATCCATTTGAGGGCTACACCCATTGAGTTAGCCTTCAAGCACGGAAGATTCACAATTCTTGCACACCAAACACCCTCTCAAGCTCTCATTCCCTCCTCAAAAGGACACCACCCCCTGCTGTGCTGTGCATGGTCCAAGAAGTACTCTCACGCACTTCTTCTAGTCTACCGATGTTCGAACTGCGATTTTAACCTCCATACCAAGTGCGTTAGCCGCATACCCTTCATTAAATATCACGCTCATAGTCACCTTTTCACTCTCTTCAACAACTCCAGCAACCATGTCTGTCACATTTGTTACAAAAACATCGGCTCTCCGTGCAACTTCAACATGCATCTTCAATGCCATCCTTCAATACCCAAAACTGCGGATCATGAAAACCATATCCAGCATCCTTTGACTCTTACCAATTTGCCTTTCTCATTCAAATTGAGCTCATCTGAAGATGCTTACAATTTGAATGATGAATTTTACTAAGACGTTTGCGAAGTAAAAAGATATAAACGAGTTTGGATTTATTACTTTGACGAATGCAAGTTCATTGCTGAAGTTCCACGGGTTACGGATAATGTTAAACTCTGCAAATTTATCGGTTAATCCAGCTCATCTTCAACTCAAACAGTTTGAGCATGACACTGTTTCGATACCAAAGGAAACCTAGTGGTTCGGATTTTACCCAGATGGGGCATTCAAGCCGGTCATTCGGCCTCAAGATGTACGGTATTTTTCCATGCAAAAGTTCATTTTTTTCAGTTATGATTGAAACTGAATTATATCTTGTTGATGTATGAATTCGAATTATGACCTGATACTTATCTAGGATAGCAACAAATTGTGGCAACAGGGATGAACCGAGGATGGTACTTGAAAATTTAAAATTACTATATATTTTAGATTTTTTCTACGAATTTTCTATTAAAAATCTATTTTCGCCTCTGAAATTTTACAAATTCAAGTTCGTACCTCAAGAATTTTAAAAGTTCAACTTGGTTCCCCTAAAATAACCCTCAGTTTCTAGTTTAGTATTATGCTTCACATAATTTCACGTCAATATCTATGCAAATAAAGCTTTACGAGGAGGCCTGGATTGGTTTAAAAACCTTCGCTGATGCAGGAAAGGTTCACTACATTAACGTCTCCGGAGGTCATCTCAGAATCTCCGGCGACTAGCATTCGGAGTAGTTATGTCGAAGTTCAGGGATCTCATCGCAAGGTCATGGTAAGCCCGTGATAGAAAGCAAGTAGTGGTTTTGTTGCAGGAAAAAGCGTCATCCAAACTCGTACTCAATGGATCATCATCCTACCGTTGGGCCCCAAAGCTTCATTAAGGAATTGCTTGGACTTGCGGAAGATTAAGCCATATCCTTAAATTTTTTTATTTACACAGTATTGTGTGAACTGAATTATGAATTCATTAAAGATCATGTACAATAACGTTGAAATTAAAACTGAAAAACCTAACGGTGCCTTCAACTGCGTTTATTATGAATACATACACAGTCTGCTAGCACCAGAATACGATACGAATTCATATTTGTAGAGATATGAATGGTTCCAGCTACTATGATTTATTTTCCCTTCTAGGCTTCCATGGCAGATTCAACATTCATTTCTTTAACATTTTTTTTATAACGATAACATTTGTGAGCTTCAATAATATCTAAAAACGAATTATTTCGTCATGTTCGGGTTAATTTAACGAAAAGTAAAAATTCTGAGATTAAAAAAGAAAGTAAAAGTTTAAGGATTATAATAATTGAGGAAGGCCAAAAAAGTTGTTTCAAGCTTTGATCGGTAGTGAGAGTGAAAGAATTTGAATGGATTGGTTGTGAAGGAATCAGATCCATTGTCCAAAGTTTTTAACTTTCCGACCCAAATTGTAGAAAAGCACGATACCTTATCAAGCTTGTTCAGTTAATCAGGATTTATCATTATCTTCAATCTTTAATTAAACCTTGCATGGAATTGGGCACCACTTTCACACTCTCTTCACATGGGCTGCTCCTGCTCCTAGGAAAGGTATTTTGAGTATTTCCAAGTATGCTGATGAAGAAATGACTAGATTCGGACTTTTCTTTTAATTTAAAATATATTCAAACGAATTTATTACGTGACTTTAGTGATAAAAATGGTTGTTGTTCTCTCCATAAGTCTCAAGTTCGAGCAAGTGTGTTTGTAAAGTGTATATTTATTGTTAATGATCATGAAAGATTCTGAACATATACTACATTTGAGTCAATTCATCCGTCTAATAGTTGCGGATATAATTGTAGAACTAAATTCATATATATCAACTGAATTCTGTCAAAGAAAACTTTTATCTATTTAGTAGTAGAGGGAGTAATTTGAATAGGTCCTCATAATAGAGAGATCTGATAGGTAATTTCACCAAAGAGGAAGTTAGCGTACTCAGTCCAGAGAAGAATCCTGGCTAGCTAGACGCAACCTATTTGCCCCTAATCCCCCACTCAGATTCTTCTTTTCTCCGGTAGGAGCAATTCCCACCACAAATATATATCAGAGCTAAGCTGAGGAAGTTTTTTCTGGAACAGCTTTTTTGCCTTAATGCTGATATAATAAAGTGAAAAGAAAAGGCAAGGATATGTTTATCAAATATTGCAGATTGCAGGTCCAACTAGATGACTCAACATGCAAACTTCTTTTAGCTTTTTGCCTCCAAAATGTCGGAAACAAAAGCATATATCATGATGTGAAGATCCTGGATTGCTTTTTTCTAATACCAGTAGACTCGTTAAATAGGACGGAAACCTAATTTTATATTAGAAGATGAATTTATAATATATAGGAAAAAATATTTTAAATATTTTAAAAAATAGAATTTAATTAATAATAAATATAAAAAGAATAAAAATATTAAAATTTAAAAATTTTAGGTAACCACAGTAGTAGGGTCGTCTCACCATCGCTGCCTGTAAAATCTCATTGCAATGGATGATACGTGAGGCAACTTGATTTCCCTTACCTTAAAAGCAAGGACCCCAAGAATATCTGAGTCATCAAAAAGGCTAAAAAGTAAGCACCAACATTAACCAATGCTTACCTTCAAATATGCTTTCTTCTCCCACAAACAAACCAAAACAACCTTTCTTTCGCTCCCTGACTCTTTTTTTTTTTTCCCCTCTTCTTCAATGGAAGATGTAAACTCCTACAGAAAACACCAGTTACCAGTAAAAGAACAAAACCAAGCAAACCCGAGTAAGTATTATACACCTTTCCTCTACAAAGCCCTCCTGGTCTTCGTTTTCTGGGTTGTAATCCAAGTTTTGCCCTCACAAGCGCCCGAGTTCATCAACCAAACCCTCCTCAATAGAAACTGGGAGCTTCTTCACCTTCTATTCGTTGGCATAGCAGTCTCTTACGGCCTTTTTAGCCGACGAACCGATGAAACAGAGAAGGAAAATTATAACAATCAATCCAAGTTTGAAGACGTACAGTCTTTGATATCCAGATTCCTTCAGGTTTCATCTGTTTTCGATGAAGAAGCTGAAAACTTATCTGGGTCTGATGATATCAAGGTCCAGACCTGGAGTAGCCTTTACTATAGGAACGAACCTCATGTTATTGTAGCTAAAGAACGCAGTGTTGTTGATGAAAACACAAGTTCTAGTCCTGGAAACCCTGAAAAGCCTTTGCTTTTGCCTGTTAGGAGCTTGAAATCGCGTGCTTTGAACGAGACAAGTAGGGGAAGTCGTGCAAATTCTAACCCTCTTAGGAGGTCTAATTCTAAGTTGAGTTCCAAAAGGTACGAATGGAGTGAGAATAATAATGTTGTTCTTCCTTCACCAATTCCATGGCGTTCAAGATCCGGAAGAAAGGAAATGAAAGAAGATAATGAATTTGGGTCATTTAGGTCCCAAAGCATGCGTTTGTCTCGGTCCAATTCCATGTCTGCTTCACCAAAGTTGCCCCATTCGCCGCCTCAATTTTCGCCGAAGTCGTCCCTATCTCCTCCGCCACCACCGATGACTCAAAAACCACCGTCATTGAAACCTGTTTCTTCCTCGACTCGTAATGAGGTTTCCTTTGAAAAGGTGATGGTCGAAACTACTAGTGACGATGATTCGGAGAGTGAGGACGATGGAGCTGGTGAAACTCCCATCGTTTCAAGCATCGAAAGGAGCCCAAACAAGGAGGAAGCAAATCCAAGCAGTGGAAATGATGGGGGTTCCGATGTGGATAAGAAGGCAGACGAGTTCATAGCCAAAGTAAGAGAGCAAATCAGGCTGCAGAGGATCGATTCTATTAAGCGATCAAGTGTCCAGTTTAAGAGAAACTCTACTTGAACACACATCGAGCTTTACAGTTTTTACACTTTTGCTTCTTTTTATAAAAAAAATAATCTTCTGCTTCTATCATTACTTTAATAGCATTAATGAATCTAAGGTGATGGGTATACAAATATTGTGTAGGTTATTTACTTCAATCTAAGTTGATGTCTATATATTTCAAGGATAGTTCAATTAAATTATAGGTGAGTTGATCAGATGTTGGCTAATACATATTCCATGTAAGTTTGATAACATTGAGGATAGCCCAAAGTTCAGATTGTAAGACTGAACCAACGCCAAGGCTCCTGGAAAAACCATAGAGCCATCGGCCATGATCATCCCACTGTACGCCAAGGCCCCCTGGTTGCAACAGCACCATCGGTGCTATTCACAGCCCCATCCCCGTTTGCTTTTTATCCATCAACTTGTGGTCTTCGACACCTTTGCGCCTACTGCAGTAAATGAGTAGTTTTGGTTCGTTTCCATTCAAAAATTATAAAATTGAGCTCAGCTCGCTTAAAAACTCACGAGATTAAAACTGTTAAGCTCAGCTTGAACCAAAATAAAAAACTAAAGTTTAACTCGACTCAAAAGCCCACAAGATTAAACTTTTAATCTCAATTCGAAAAATCAAAAATTGAAATTCGACTCAAACTTGAAAAACTTAAACTCGAAATATTCTCAAACTTAGCTCAATTGAATATCAAACTCAAGCTCAATCTTAAACCTTAAGTACATAAAAACCTTATATTATATTTAAAAAAAAGGTTTTGTTAGCTCTTACGAAAAATGCCAAGAGGGGGTACATTGGCCTTTTAAAAAATTTGTGGAAGCAACTGAAAATAAAAAGATTTTTACAACGATTTTAGAGTAGTTCGACTTTTAAACCAAGTCTACATCAACTACCTTAACATTCATACTAAGGATTTCTCAAATCCACTAGATTTGCTAACCTTTGAGGATAAGGTGTAACCTTACAACAACACACCGGATTTATACCCTAAAACCTTGCTTAGACTCTCTCCACAAGAGGAATTACAAATAAAGTAAACAATTAAGAAAACATCACAAGGTAAATATGTTCGCACAATTTAAGCACTCACCCAAATCACACTTGAGCAAAATAAATAATGTAGTTGACAAAGTGAATGAAGGAAGAACACTTTTTTGATATTAGTATATTTGATGAATATTATTCTTGTTGATCTTGGGATGTTTTGACCTTCAATTTATACTTTCTCTATCAACTCTAGCTGTTTGGAGCCGATGATGATCATTATAGTCATTACCTACAACCAAAAACAACATTTAATATACAAGGGATCAATCCTTTGGTGAAAGGGGTTGACCATTGTTTAAATAATTTGGCCATTGCAAGAAAGGGTCGACATTTTAAGGGAAGGGATAAATCCTTTTCATCGAGGGACTGATCCTTTTGGTGAAAGGATCAACCGTTTTCATCGAGGGACTGAGATCGATCTTGTTTCAAGGGGATCGATTTGGTCAAAGGGATCGATTCTTTTGCTAAGGAATTAATCCTTTGAGCCAAAAATGCTTGGAAACTCGACTTTAAAGTGCGAAAATAATTGAATATGTTTTTGAAAAGGTTCGACTAAGTTGGAAAACATTTAAAACATATTTTTCAAGTTAATTTGGACTTTGAATTATTTTTGAAAAATTCAATTAAGTCCAAAACCAATTTTGCAAATTATTTTTATATCAAAATCTTAATTCAACAGTCTTAATATAAAAATAAGTGCACATACTATATCGTTTTTCTCAAATAAGTGCCTAAACTTTTTTTTCAGTCAATCCATGTGCCTAACATTACAAACATTACCACTTTAGGTGTCTCGGCCATAATGGATGTTAAACACCTAGACCTTTTTTCTCAAATAGGTGTCCAAACTTTTTTCGGTTCATCTAAATACCTAACTTTACAAACATTATCAATTTAGGTGTCTGGATCGTAACTATTGTTAAAAGACACGTGTCACCTTTATAAAATTTTAAAAAATTTATTTAAATTAAAAAACTTAAAAATATTATTATATTTACAAAAAAAAAACTCTAATTTTCTAAAATTACAAAAAAAGTTTCAAATCTTTGAAAGTCCCTAAAATCAACCACAAAACCCTGGCCCAAACCCCAAATCCCAACCATAGTTGATGTTATCGATGTTGCCAACGTCGCCTCCCTTTTTTGCTGACATCATCCTTGTTGTTGCTTGCATCGTCAGATCACGTAAATGTCATGATTATTTTCCCAAATGTTGTGTCGTCGATTGATTTAAACCATGCCATTAGTGGTTGTTCATCACGTTAATAGAGGCACAATAGGGGTAGGTTTAGTCGATGATAACGACTATGGTAAAGGGTGACGATAGCATTGGTATAGGGATTAAATTTAGGGTTTTCAAAGTTTGAGGATTTTTTAAGATTTTGAAAATTTTAGGGCTTTTTTAAAAAAAATACAATTTTAAATTTTTATTTTAAATAAAATTTTCAAAATTATCTGAATGGAACATGTGTCCTTTAAAGATAGAATTTAATGGTAGTTATGCCTCATGCACTAAAATGGTAGTGTTTGTAACGTTAGGCACTTAGATGAATCGAAAAAAGTTTATTCACCAATTTGGAAAAAATAGTATAGTTTAGGAACTTATTTTCTAATTAAGCCTTATATTTTTTAATAATTTATTTTTAAAACATTAAATTAATATTTTTAAAACATTAAATTAATATTTTTAAAACAACCTTAAACAATTTTAAAATCTAAAAATAACCACAAATTCTTAAAATCTCTTATTCTAGTCACCTTTACTCTAATTGTTGTTCATCTTCGGCCACCCATCCATCGACGAACGACTAACTATATGTCGTCGATCATCTCCTGATTGGTCATAACACTAGGTATTGACAAGAGTCGTAATTGTCAAATAAAAATTCCTTATTCTCATAAATAAATAAATAAATAAAATAAAGTGTTGTAAAGAGAAGAATGATCGATCCACAGGGACTTTGGAACTTCTGACGTTGATTTACTTTGATCCTGAAAAGAAAATAAATAAAATAAAGGGGGCTTAAAATTGAGAGGTAGAAAATTCAAGAATTAAAAGAAAGTAAATAAAATAAATTTTAAAGAAAAGCAAATGGATAAAAACAACCTGAGGCTTCACTCTTCCTCAATTCATTTCGATCATCAATAGGGATTTTAATTCCGAATTCATGCTTGTTATAGTCTACAAGGCTTAACCCTTGTAACTTACTTTTACTTCCGGTAAATCAATATTCCCAAGTCAATCTTAGAAATTTAGTCTTCGATTGGACTAACCACAATAATCGCCCATTAGTTGCAAAACAACTTTAAGCGCTCACAACCGCTTCAAAAATTTAAACACTTGAAGATTACATCAATATCATTAGTCAAACAAGCACAAGCTCATATTTAAGCAACGCTAACAATTATACCACAAGGTTAAAAGCTTTTCATCAAATCATTTTTGTTAACTCAAATCAATTATTCATGCATAAAAAGATCAACTCAAGCTTGTAAATAAGGGATTATGACAAAACTAACAAGTTAACCAAGACAAGAAAAAATTCATAAGCATCGAGATATCCCATCAAACCAACATGAATAAGCATGGTGAAATTCCCACTTGACCCCTTCACTTAAAGCGTATTGCCCCAATACGAAAATTTAAAGTATAAGAAAAGGGACAGAGATACTCCTCGTGTCTATCGACGACTGATCTTGAATTAAAAGATGACGATGAGGGTTGTTCAGTGTGACGAGTGCTCGAATGGGAAGAGGGAGGAACGTGGGAATATTTTTAAATGAATTTTTTATTTAAAAAATATAAATATGACACATGTATTTTAACGGATTTTTTTAACGATCATTACGGTTAAGGTACTTAAAGTGATAAAGTTTATAACATAAGATACTTGAATTGTCCAAAAACATTTAGACACCTATATAAAAAAGGTGGTATAGCTTGAACACTTAATTTTATATTAAACCTTAAAAACAACATATAAATGTTATTAATATTAATAATAATTTAATTCAAAAAACTAAAAATTTAATACATATTTTTTGAGTTACTTACTTTTTGAATCATGTATCAAGTAATTCGTTTCAACTCATTAAAAATTCAAGTCAAATTTAAATTCGAATTAACTCTATTCGATTTAAAAATTAACTGAACTTTGACTAAATCAATTTGAATAACTTACCATCTTTCTAATTTAAATTACCGCCCTACTCGCATCCCAAACGGTGCCATTTTACCTCAGTTGTAATAACGATTTCATCCCTTGTACGTAAGGTTGTAAAATCAGGTAATCGGACAGGTTTCACTCTGATCTTGGTCGGTCGGGTAAAATTAGGTACATGTCAAGTCAAGTCAATTTGATGGTTTGACTTGGATTAGGTTAGGTACAGGTCAAATCAGTTCGGGTCATTTCAGGTTGATTTTACACCAGATCCAAATCGGGTTCAGATCATGTTATTTTCAGTTTAGATCGATGTCAGTTTAGGTCCGAAGCAGATAAAGACCATGTTAATTCAGGTTCAAGTGGACTTCAGTCGGATCTCATTCAGATCGGGTCACATCATTGACAGATAAAATTCAGGTCTGATATTTACCGGATACGGGTTGAGTTCAGGTCGGGTTGTTTTTATTTTTGGATTAATTATTTTGTCATTTTTCGTGATTGTTGAATTGCAAGTTGTAATTATATATGATTTCGAGTAAATTACAAAAAAAATCATGGGTCAATTTTGTAAAAAAATATAAATTTAAGGATAAAATTGAAGAAATGTAAAATTACAAATAAAATTTTAAAATATAAATTAAACAACACACATAGGTAAGGGACCAAATCAAAATAAATTTAAAATGTGAGGTTTAAATTAATATAAAATGACTAAATTATACTCATTTAAAAAGTCATGAGTCAATTACAAAATATAAATAACAACTAATAATGGGCCAAATGAAGATGCAAATATAAATTTAAGGACTAAATTGAATACATATAAAAGTGAAAGACTTAAAATTGAAATAAATTAAAAAACACAAAAGGATGAAATCGAAATAAATGTAAAATGTGAAGAAATAATAAAAAATATAGTAAATTGCATTCATATAAAAATTGAAAAAAAATATATATATATAATATAAGTTTATATATAAACTATATTTATATTACAAACTATATAATTATTATAAGCTATATATATAAATTATGTTTATATGAACTATATATATAAACTATGTACGTAAACTATATATGTATAAACTATAAAAAGTATATAGTTTATAAATTATAATTTATATTAATATTATATATATATGTATAAACTATATAAAATATATAGTTTATAAATTATAATTTATATTAATATAGTATATATGTATGTATGTATGTATAATTAATATAAGAAATCTATATATATTATATATATATATATATATATATATATATATATATAGTTTATAGAAACACTATGCATAAATTATATAAAGTAATAAAGTATATAGTTTATAGAAACTCTAAACCTTAAATCATGAACATTAAATCCTTAACCCTAAACCCTAAATCCTAAACCCTAACCCCTAAACTATATATGTAAATTATAATACATGTATGTATATATAACCTATATATATAAAAACTATATAAAGTAAATTACTTATATAGTTTATAAAAACACTATGCATAAACAATATAAAGTAATAAAGTATATAGTTTATAGAAACCTTAAACCCCTAAACCCTAAACTATATATGTATAGACATAGTTGATAATTCATATATAATTTATATAAAAAATAGTTTATATAAATTATGTATGTAACATTAATCTATAGTCTATAAACAATAGTTAATATATGTAACCTATAGTATATGTATACATGTAAACTATATATATAACTTATAGTACATGTATGTATAAACTATGTATAGTATATATAAACTATATATATATAACTTATAGTATATGTATATATACAATCTATTTATATGTTATATAAATTATATATGTAACCTATAGTTTATAAAAAATAGTTTATATTAGTGTACTATATAGTTATACTTTATAAACTATAGTATATCATTTATAAACTATAGTTTATATTAGTGTACTATATAGTTATACTTTATAAACTATAGAATATAATTTATAAACTATAGTTTATATTAATGACTATATAGTTTACATTAATGTTAATTTCTTAACTATAATTTATATTAATATAGTATATAGTTTATAAACTATACTCTATTAATATTAATTATATTAACTATAGTTTATAAATTATACTATATAATTTATAAAATATAGTTTATATTAATATTAATTTTACAGACTATATTTTATATTGATATTAATTACAAATTATAAACTATATTCTATTAATATAAGTTAATATTAATATTAATTATATTAATATTAATTCTAATATATAATTTATATTATTATTAATTATAAATAGTTTATTAATATAAATTATATAGGGATGAAATTGAAATAATTTGAAATATTTGGAGAAGACACAATCTTGGCCCTTGGATCTATTTTTTGATCCAATGGCTTAGATTGCTTTGTGCTTCTTAGCCATGGATCAATGACATGCCAGCATGGGAGCCATTGGATCAAGATTTCCATCCAAGGGTCCTCATCAATTTGTGCTTGTTTCACTTGTATTAAAGCTTTCATGGCCTTTGGATCAAGGCTTATCAAGGGTTGGGATTTGCTTGTGCTTTTAGACATGGATAAGTGATGTAAGCTCCCTTGAAAGTTGAGTCATTTAATGCATTGTTTGAATTTAAAAATCAAAGCCAAAATTTCCCTCCTACATCACAAAATCGATGGCACACATTAGATTAGGGTCTTTTTTTTTGTTTTTTGTTAATAATGCATATATATTTGTAATAAAAGAGTGGGCTTATGTATTGTACCTATGTAAACTAATGTAAATGAACTAGCATTAATGCAAATGGACTTATATTTGGGTTTTATTATTACTTATTCATAACAACAAAATAAATGGGCTATTAATGTGAATTAACCTAACATGCAACTAAAATACTAATTATGCAAATGAAATTAATATGACATGTACTACTATTTATGAACCATATAATATGCAATGTGACATACTAATTATTTAACACCTAATGTAACATCAATTAATAACATGCAATGCAACATGAATTAATAACATGCAATACCACATGAATTAATAACATGCAATTATTATTTAATACACTATAATACATAATATATGCAACTATATAATATGCACACTACCTTATGCAAAAAATGAAACTAGATGATGTAATGTATTTAATACCTAAGCTATACTATATATATACTATGCCCACATTATTTATTATATTTTATACTATAATATGAAATGACATGTGTGTGTCACCACTCAGATAAAATGTGTGATAACATTTATGTGGTGAAAAAATTGAATGTTGGAATTTTCAAATTGCATCAACAACCTCAGGATATTTTTCAAATGACAAAATTGTTGTTATTGGTGATGATTCTTTTGCAAAGATACTTGATGAAATAAAAAACTATTAAAAATGAGTATGAACTAACTTGAATAATTAAAGGCTTTTATTTTGTCATGTTATTGCAATGTTGGCAGCTATTCCGATACAAAAGCTCGATGAATAAATTTCTAGTAGCAAAATTAGACTTTTAGCCTTATAACATTTTTGTTATAAGATATGAGAGCTTAAAAAACACTATTTTCTCTCTCTCTTAATTTTATTGTATTCAACTTGAATTAATTCAAATGTTATTCAAATTTTATATCAAATGTTATTTAAATTATCATTATCAATTAAATTTATCTTTTATATTATGTTTTATGTATGTTATAATTGTTAGATATTTTTTCTTTACAAAATTAAAATGTATAGTCTATCTTTATATTTTAGAGAATTAATCACGTTCAATACCAATATTCATTTATTATCAAATTAAATATCATTTCATTGCCAAAATTATTTGTATTAATAATGTAAAACGCTAATATAAATTACATAATAAATACTTATATTATTAATATTATTTTTCTTTACATAAATTAAGCTATATAATTTACATAAATTAAACTATATTAATTTACATTTAATCATTGTTCAATGCCAATATTTTTATTAATCATGTTTTATATAATTTACATTTAAATAATTTTATTAAATAATTTTATATAATAGGTAATTTAATTATCATAATAAATATTTTATTATAACATTTAAAAATTAATCATATTAATTTTTTAGTTATATCATAAACTCAAAAACTTATAATTTTATTAAAATCTTATAATTTCGTCCATGGTAATATATAAGTTAGGTAAATGTCAAGTCAGGTAAATATCAGATCAGGTCAATAACAAGTTGGATCATTTACAGGTCAGGTTTCAGGTTTAAAACAGGTCGGGTAATATCAGTTATTTTCTAGGTCAATCTCTAGTTCGGGTTAATATCAGTCGGATGTAGGTCGGGTTTGGGTATCATTTTTTCGGTTCAATTGGGGTTTAGGTCGTTCTCAGGTCGGGTGCAGGTCGGGTTCATATCTATAATTTCTAAGTCCAACTCGAATTCAGGTAAATACCAGTTCTGACTCGAATCGGTTTCGGATCTCTACAGCGTAGGTTAAAAACAATTTTAACTTGAGTCGATTTCAGTCAATTTTACAAGTTGGGTCAACTTTTTACAGCCCTACTTGTACGCAAACATTCATTAAGTAAAGGCTCGCTTTCCACGAAACTATGATCAAAGAGGGCTAAATTTTGTTTTAACCATAACTTCTAATAAATGATGGAAAAAACCAGTTGTCCTTTATCAAACTAAAACCATCTCACTTAATTAAATTTTTATTCTTTTATGAATAGCTTTTCAAACACTGTAATATTTTAATTTAATAAAATATTTAAAATTAATTTATTTAATTTTTAAATTTAAATACAATGTAACTGTCCCAAAATTATAAATTATGCAAGGAAAATAAACCAAGAAAAGAGAATCCTTGTAAGTTGAAAATGGAATTTGGAACGTGAATTTGCTTTAAACTTTTAATCTCAAAGCTTTGTCAAATTTAGTATTTAGACATTTGCAGTTTACTTTACACACAAAGTTGTATCTTCCCCCCACCACTGGAATTGAAGGAGGAAGATGTAATTAGCATCACTAATTAACACCCAAAAAAATTAAACTAACTAAATGTGTCAAAAGCTTGGTTGGGTCCGACGATACAAAACACGAAAGACCCACAACAATACACATGATATTTTCTTGGACAAAAATGCCCTTTCACATAGGTCATAATTATGATCGAGGACGAAGAGCATCGGACGGTCTATGAGCCACGATCGTGGCGGCTGGAGCCCAACGGCTAAAGGGTATGGGCCTGTGGTGGTTTTTGGCGAGATGATGGGATCGTAGATCGACGGTGGTGGATGGTGGGTTGCGTGGGGCCGCCACCCTCTCACATGATGTGCACATGGTGAGGGTGGTCGGTGGGGCCATTTGCATGAAGAACTGCGTGGAGGACAGTTTCAGTGCTCTCAGTTCCTGAACTTCCTTCTGCAACCGCCGATTCTCATCCGTCAGATTCTCGCAGCATCTCATGAGGAACTCACAATCAACCTCCGTTTGCTTCAGCTTGGTCCTGCATAAAAACAATTCCCAAGTCCTATGTTTAGTAAATTCACGTCAAACAAAAAGGACATAACCGTCTCTTCCTTTTCATTTTAGATCTATATCTACTACAATCAGTGTAACTATTCCTATAATTTTATTTTGGTTAACAATTTATTTTTTCAAATTATACTTAACTATACGTTTTAATTTCATTTTAATCATTTATTGTTGAAAAAATAACTGTTAATAAAATATCAAATGATAATACAATATTAATTTATGATCATTATGGTAGATTATCAAAAAAAAATTAAAACCTAATATTAATTATGATTTTTTTGAAAAAAATTAGTTGGACGACGAATACTAGACTATAAAAATAGTTAGATGGCAAAACACGTAGTTTATCGTTATATTCAGAAAAGGGAAAATTACTTAAGCGCCCAAAAAGTGATAGAAAATTCTTACCTTGCCCTTCTGTTTTGAAACCACACTTCAACTTGTCTGGGTCGTAACCCCAGTTGTTTAGCCAATGCTAACTTTTGCCTCTGCAAATATAGTAAAAGCCATCGGTTCTTCAGTATTATTACCAAAACAAAGTCCAAATGATTCATGTTACGCCACTGAGAAAATAGTTATATTCTTAGCAACTAAACAGTAAATTTGATATGAAATTTTCCCTTATAATTGCTACTTACTGGATTGAGAGTGCTGTGTTCTTTAAAGCTTTCCTCGAGAATAGCAGACTGGTCTTTAGAAAGTCTGAGTTTTTTTCTCGAAGTGTGTCCGTCTTCGTCGTCGCTGATGCCACGACAATAGGCTTTCTCAATCTCGAGATCATCGCCGTTACTTTCTCTCTCTCTCCTTTTTCCGCTCACGCTTGATATCGTGCTATTGGGAGATGAAACTCCAGCTTCTTCACAAACGACTGTCAATGGCAATATGTTCATGTCGATTCCTCTAAAAAGTGATCCATTCTCGGCCTTAAAAGCCTCCGAGTTATGATCTGCATGAAATAAAAACATTTCATATAGAAAAAGGATTTAGATTTTATATGAATATTGAGAGAAAAAAAACTAATTTTCGTGGAAGAGATCAAGAGACACAGGAAAAAAACCTGAAGGAGAAGAAGAATCGTTCCATGAGGGTTTGCTATGGGTTAATCCAGAAGTTGAAAAGCAAGAATTAGCATTAAGATTTAGTTGTAAAGAGTGGTTAATCTGAGGGAAACTCAAGCTAAGACTCAAACCCAGATCTTCCTTTCCCAGCATCTTTATTTTTCTCTTTTGCCAAACACTCTTTTACTTGCGTAGTAAGTTTAGAGATGGAAATTATTTGGAAGTTGGGGGAGTTGAAAAGTGATGGGTAAGGAGAGGTATAGAAGCTTACATAGAAAGAAGAAGAAAGAGAATGGTAAGTTTGAACGATGAGTTGAAAAGTGATGGATATGTTGGAAGAGGAAATGAAGATTATATAGAAAGAGAGTAGTCGGTTGAATAATGAGTTGCTGTCATGAGGCCACAATAATGCCTACTGCTTTCTGATCAAATAATAATAATAATGCCTACTTCCGCTCAGCTTGTCTCCCTTCTACATTCTCTATCATCCTTTATTTCTGAATAAATTATTTTAAGATATCATTAAATCTTACGTTCAATTTTTAAAACATTAAAATTATTAGCCAAAAAAAAAAGATTGATTGACGTCTGGTATAATAAAATAATTCATGAAATAATCGGTCTAAAAATAAATTTGTTTGAGTTGATTTTTTAAATTTAAATATAAAATCAAATAACATAGAAATGTGCAAATATGTGGAGAAATAAAAATAAATAAATGCGATAAGATATGATATCATTATTTGTCTTCTGAATACCGACCATTGGGCCATTACTCCACCTGAACACCTCACTCTCCATTCCTCTCGACCAACGACCTTGATCCCCAATCTGTGGGGGCCATGTTATATATATGGCTGGGAACCGATGCTTTTAACAACAATCGAATCATGAGTGGATGGTGATGATTGAAACAATACACTCCAACTTTTTTTAAAGCTTAAAACGCAGTAGTTTTTGTGTTAATTATTGAAATGGGGTTGGGGTCATCACTTGTTTTTGTTTTTTTGACCTTAAAATTTACAGACAAGTTAACCTGGTTTTTAGGGAAGAGGCCAATTGCTGTCTATGCAATCAATGACACTCGAGAAATTTGTTTTCAATAATAAACACATCATCTCTTTTATTTTTATACATGTAATGATGTAAATGTTTCACCAAGAGACATAATAATTGTCCATACTATGGCTTAGCTCTAAGCCACAACTGTAGGTCTAGAATGCCAAAACCATTCATTTGCTTATATTCACGCTAAAAATGGCATATATGTTTATATGTGATTCTTTACTCAAATATCATTTTAAAAACATTCCAACAATCGATCAGATGAATGTCATATGAAAAACTCCACATTTATATCACTGATTTTGCGTCTAACATATAATATAAAGTTAGCATAAAAATTAAAACGAATGACTTAATTCTACGTATGGACACGTATTACTTTTTAATATAGCATTACACATCATATGAAACCAACTATATATGCCACATGTTGACTAATGTTTGAATAAATTGTTGTTTTTTCACTGAAATTTCAAAATTAATAAATTGGCCAACTATCATGATAAGTATGTAGACCAAATAACTTGTTTTTTGAGCTCATTAACATTTGTTGTGTCTCTGTTCACTCGCGCATCACCAAGTTCAATAGTAGCCACATGCTCCGTAAATGGTATCTACCAATTTGTTAATTTTAGAACTTCAGTAGAAAAATAAAAATATATTCAAATATTAGTGATCATTTTTTTAACTTATCCATTTTAATTATATATATATATACTATGTCACATCAATAATTCATTAAAAATCTAATTGCAGTTAATTTTCAATGACTACCTCTTAATTAAATAAAAATAGAAGTGATCATATATTATATTTTTAAATCAATAGAGAAAAGTGAATAAAACATAAATAAAAATGATCAATCATGCAATTAACCTTAGAAATAAACATATATATAAATCATTTATTTGATGTTCTTTTATGATGAATTTAGGTACTTTTGTTTTTCGAAATAATATAGTGAGGGAGGTAATGTTTGAGATGAGTTCCTCTTATCAATATTTTTGTCAAATGATACTTTATGTCTCTATTACTTGAATATATTAAGTTTTGTTCTTTTTTTTTCAAATTTAAATCCTTATTATATATTTACTTTTTAAAAGTTAAATAAGTTAACTCCACGTGATACTTAAACCTAGTTTCGTCTCCAAATGAAAAATATAAATAACTTGGGTAGTATAATTTATACTTTCAAAAATATAAAAAAGCATAATTTTATTATCTTGTTTTTACTAGTATGAGATGATTATAATATAATATTTATTCAAAAAAAATTAATTAATTGACAATAAACATATATATCCTATAAACAAGATTACTTAAATCACAAACTTCTAACAAAAATAATACTCTCATCAATCACTAAAATCATTTAATAAATTTTAATCTTATTATCTTAATGGAGTATTTAAAAGATAGAAACATTTATTTATTTAGGGTTGCAATCATATTACTGTCTTAAATATAAAAATGAAATGAATTGAATTCTCCGGTCAAAGCGTAAATTCAGGAATCAAACCCATAATCATGAAACATGTTTGTTGGTTACCCTCACGTGCAAGTGTGTTTTAATAATGTTAATGTAGCTCGTAATCTTCCCAATAAATTGTTACATATAATTAAAGCATGATCTTTCACAATTATTGTACTACTACTCAGACAACGTTTTTAAAGGAATAGTTTAATTTAGTTTGTAGTTTCGTGATTAGAAGAATCGTTATAGAACTTAACAATAACGTGTTATCACTAATTGAATCGAATACAAGATTTAGTGAGTACAATTTTGAAGGATATGCAGCTTTGCTTAGATAATAATTAATCATTATCGCTAACCATAGTTAGATGTTGTTTTGACCTAATTATTAATTCAAATTGAAATTTAGGTTTGTTTTGCGTAAAACATTTTTCGGAAAATATTTTTCTCATTTTTTAGTATTTGGTCAGATGAAAACTGGTTGGTCAATGTAAAATATTTTCCTGGTCAATATAATTTCTTTTGTGTTTTTTTGGAAAATGACTTACGGTCTGATTTTCCGTAAGTCATTTTCGAACTTTTCATTTCAAATAATAAATACTCAAAATAATTTTATTTTATGAATTTAATATTAATAAAATATTTTAATATCATTTTAATCAAAATAATAATTATTAAAATATTTAAAATATTTTTATTAATATTTCTAATATAATATTATATTTTTAATATTATAAAAAATAATCAATTATATTATAATAATATAAGATATTATATTTTTATTTTAATAATATATAATAAACTATTAATAAAACTTATATTATTTATTAATTTCATAGAAATAATATTATTAAATTATTGCTAATGAATAATATTATTTATATATTTAATATTAATATAATAATCTAATAATATTTTAATAAATATATTTAAAATATACTAATTAATATTTTTAAAATATAATATAACACTATTACTTTAATAAATAATTAATATAATTTATAATATTTTTATTTCAATAAAATATACCAATATTAATATTTTTATTAATAAAAATATAAAAATAATATTTTAATAATAAATAAATTATTTTTAATATTTTAAAAATAATAATATTAAATTTTATGATAAAAATATTATTTATTGTATTTAATATTTGAAATAAATAAATTTTAAAAAATTCATTAACTAATAAAAAAAGATATAAACAACATATTCCAAATATCGTAAAATATTTTCTGAAAATATTACACTTTCTAAAAAATATTTTCATAAGATATAATTCATTTTTCAAAAAATATTTTTTTAAAAATATTTCCAGTTAAATAAACGTACGCTTAATATTTATTTCTCTTTACTATATAAGATGATAATGGAAAAGAAGATTATTATAGTATATTAACCCCGGTTGTCGGTCGCGCTTTCTAAGAAAGAGTTGCGTGCGCCTCCATTATTACCACTCATGTGCATTTCACGTGGCGCACGAATTTTCATGCTACGACGGACAGTAAAAGCAGACGTGTATCTCGTTTCACCCACACGTGTATTTCCCGTCATTTGCTGGATTTCCAGTTAACGGTCAAACCTAAATCATTTCCCTCATTATTTTCCCACCCGTCGGATGATCAGAAAAAGTAGATCCCACCCGTCGATCTCACGTTCCTTTATTTTTTTTAACATTATTCTCGTATTGTAGTGGGTCCGACATTTGGGACAATTAGACCGGGTGAGCTGGTCTCCATGTGATTAACGGCTGGCTAAGCAAATCATCTAAACTTAAATCGGTTTTATCGATGTTTAAAACTTGAGTTGGAATGCACGTGTGGTATCGTACGGCTTGATTAAATTGACGCAAATACCCTTTATCGATAATTTTTAATTAAGCCTTCACGTGCGGGGTACCTCCTGGAATTTTCATAGGAATCGGAATTCTTTACGTGGGAAGCATATTTTGCCGGCGTATTTGCTATACAACTGGGAATTACAAATTGTATATGGTGGCACATGATACTTTAATCATTTATTAGATCTTAAAAGTAATTCATATTATATTTATTTATTTATTATATGATGATTATTTTATAATTATTAAAAAAAATTTAATGATTATTTTATAATTTTTAAAAATATATTCATAAAAATGATTATTTAAATATATTTTTATCAAAACATATTTTAATGTATTTTATCTTTTATTATTTTATAATCATATATATATATATTTAAATATAATTCCATTTGATGTTCAAAATATATTTTCCACGACCCCATGCAAAACTGTCTTAAAAATAATATTAATCAATTTGGAACATGCAAAAGAAACATTTACTTATTTTGTTGCCATCTTTACAAACGAGGATGTTTCCCCTCTTGATTGGAATATAATAATAAGATCCCCTGTGGAAGAACATGGTCTACTTGTAGTTATTAAAATTTCAGAATATATTGTTAAGCTGGCATTAAGCTTTTTAGGGTTTGAACGTCTCATTTTAGTTCAACCTTCTTTTTTAAAGGGAAAAAAATATTATTCATTCTTTTTAAGATTTCCAAATCATATGTAATGTTAGCTCAACGGAGAATAAATGCATATTGTTTTTTTATAGAGAATAAATACATATTGTGCTTTTCTTTTTCCTAATTAAGATTTTATCTTACTAAGTTTTTTTAACAAGGTTTTTAATGAGAAGATATATTAAATGTATTAAAGATATATGTATTAAATAAACTTTTAATATGCTTTACTATTAGGATCTTGAAATTCATAAGAATCATTTTTTTTAATTAAAAAAGATATTTTTTAAAAGAGAAGTAGGACAAAAACAACATACATATCTCAAGTTCGAACATCACATGTATAGAGGTATAAACATTTATTTTCAAATAATTAAAATATCTGAATAAATATTACTACCTCCGTCCCGCTAAATACATCTCTTATTGATTTTTTAAAAGTAATTTTTTAAAACTTTGACCATGATTATATTAATTTAAAAAAAAAAATTATATAAAATAAATATTTCAAAATTACTTGATTAAAAGTTTCTAAAATATATATATTTTTTTATATTTTTATCAATAATAAATTTTAAATAATAATGAGTGAAAATTGAAATTTTTTTATATATGTATCAAACCCAACAACAAGTGATAATGCCAACGCAACTAACTCCAAAAGGTGACTCCCCAATTATACAAATATAAATACACGTATGACTATGGCAATGGATTCACCACGTTCTAAGCTAAGCCCACACGAATATGACTATTGAATTTTTAAAAAAATTATTTTAAAATTTTTATATTTATTTTTGAATATTGTAATATTTTATACTTTAAATTTAACTGATTTTTATATTTTTATATTTTAAATTAAATAAGTTTTCAAACTTTCTAAAACAATTAACTAATCCTATCTACCATGTTATCATTCATTATGTACTTTCATATCAACACCATGAATTATAATATCAATATCGTAATATTTAATATTATTTTTCGTTAGTCAAATAATTAAATTATTATTATTATTTTAGTTTAAGGTTCATATTAAACGTAAAATAAATTTAAGTAACGCAATTATTCTCCTAAATATTGACGACTTAAATATTTTTAAATAAAAAAGTATAAACTAAATTAAAAAAATATTGAAGTGAGAGACTAAAGAGTTATTTTATCTCTTAATCTTTATAGTAGAAGTATATTGACTAACGTGATTGGACGACTAATCAACTTGCACAACTTATTACTGTAATTGTAATTACCAAGTTTCGTCCGGATGAAGCCCAAAACTAAACCCAAAACCTAACTAAAATTTTAGGGTTTCTATAACCCTAAACCTTAGCCACCTGCTCCACGCCAGACGCCAGTGAGCCTCTAAGCCATCACTGTTTTTCACCCAACTAAACCAAATAAACAAATCAAAAATTAAAAGAAAACATCATTAACAAAACCCATAAAATCCAAGCATTGAATGAAAATGGTCAAAGAAAGCAAACTCCTTTTTGTGTAGAAGTTAAATCCTTACCTTTTTTGAATTCTAGGTTCATGGTTCGATCATTTGTTTTAATAAAACTCCAATTGCCGTTTCACTCCCTCCACTAGTTTGATTTGTAGGCCTAGGGGAGAATCCTTTCCTCCATCCTTTAATTTCTATATTTGTTTATTTTGGTCACTAGAAAAATCATATTTGTAATGCTTCTAAGTTTTATTGGAATGTGGTTTGGTCCCTTGATCAGTTTTATTGTCATTTTACTTCAGGTTTTTTGTTGCCTATTGTCGGAACAGTCTTTCGGGTGGGCTAGAAATTAGGATTCGACTTGAAAAAAACGTTATAGTTGCCACCGATTATTTATTTTTCGACAAATAGGTTGATCGGATACCTCGATTTCTTACCTGATCTGCGTTTTACTAGAAATGTGTCGGGTTCGGGAGTCGGTTACAGTCAATGAATGGTTAACACCATTGAACTGTCATTTTGGTACTACATAATTTCCAGTTTCTTTAATTAAGAAAATTGTAGGTTTAAACTACAAGGGTAACAATCGATCCAAACTACTTTACCTTTAATAGATTTAGAACGTATCCCTTAAAAAAAGTCAAGAAAAGCGTTATAAAAAAAGAATAAAAAATAATGAAAATAAATAAAATAAAGCAAATAAAATAAAGTAAAGAAGATAAGAAAACAAATGAAATAAAAAAATGAGATAAAGAAAATAAAAGAAATAAAAATAAAAATAAAGATAAAAAATAAATAAAATAATAACAACATATACAATAAATAAATAAAAACAGGAATAAAATAAAAATGAAGAAATAAAATTAATATAAAGGAAATAAAAACAAAGTGAAAATAAAAATAAAAAAATAAATAGAATAAAAAAATAAAAAGAAAGAAAATAATAGTAAAAAAAATGTATATATATAATAATAATAATAATAATAATAATAAAATATTAGGAAAACAAATAAAATAAAAAATAAAGTAATATATATATATACATATAAACGTGTAAATAATATATTAGATAAAAATAAAAAAATAAACAACAAATAAAAAAAATAAAAACAAGAAAATGACTAAATTGAAAGAAAAATGAAATGTATGATGAAAGGAAATCGGGGCAGAATGAGGGCTTTAATAAATGGGGGGACGAAACTGTAATTTTTCCCTTTTAACAAAAACACGTGGGTCGAAAGGAATACGAGTTGGGTCGCGAGTCACCCATTGAGTTGGGTATAAAGCCCAACTCTCACAAACACCAAACCATTTTTTTCATTCGCCCAAAGTAGATCAAGCCCCCATTTGAAATTCTCTCCTTTGTTCATGGGGTGTTTTTCATTTGAAGAACACCCGCCGCGAAAATCCAGAATCCGGTGGTTCGCCACCTCGTCGGCCGCTGTTAATCGACGGTGAAACACAAATTTTTTTATCTTTTCGAAAGCTTCTCCCCTCCCCATCTCGAAAAATCGAATCTTTTTTTTAAAATTAGCCTCGGGGAGGGCTAGATCTGAGTTTGAAACTCTCGAGCCCTCCCCTCCGAGCATCGACGTTTTAGAGTTTTTTCAAACCAGAAATAACATGCATGCATAGAAACACATGAGGTAAGAATTTCACCTTTCTATTTCGCTTTGAAATTGGTAAAAAATGCTTCGAACTCTTGACATTTGCTTGTATTTTTCGTGATTTTTTATGTGTGATTTTCGTATCCATTTCCAATGTGTGTTACATGATTATTTATAATAAAAAAAATTCTATTTTTAGAATCTTATTCGAACTAGAGTTCTTATGCTTGTTGGTTGCTTCTGTGGGTGTTGGTGTTCCATACGTCGCCGGAAAAACGGGGCCTTGCTGTTGGGTTGATCGAGTGAGGTATGCGACGCTTCTTGAGGTGAGAGTGAGGGTGCAGCTGGAGTAAGGGTTAGGGTTTCAAAACCCTAACCCATTCAGATCTGGGCCGGTTCGGGTCCACTGTTGGGAAGTTGGGCTGCTGATTCGGGCCACTGTTAGGTCTGCTATGTTGTAAATGGGCCTCGGGGTGTTTGGTATTGGGTATGTAAATAGAAAAAATGTAACATAAATATATGTACCCTTATTATAATAATAAAATAATAAAATATAAAATATAAATGAGATTGGACGAAAATTAGTATCTACACCTATATTTTGGATTTGTTTCAATTTTGTCCGTAATCATGTTTGGTTATTTTTAATTTAGTTTTTTTTTGTTGAGTAATCTATTTTTTCTTTTGTTTAAATCTGTTACTTTTTTTTATTATAGATCATTAATACTTTACTTACACTTTAGGTCTAGATTTTACCCCTATTCCGATTTAGCTCCTATCTATATTAGTGTTTTTGCATTTAACAGTTGTGTTGTGTCATCTATTTGTTCCATTTTCACCCATAAATGTTTATTTTTTTATTTTCCATTTCCAGTTGTTATATTTTCATTTATTTTATTTAAGCCCAACATCCTAGTTTATGTAGTATGTACGCATATAATATCATAGGTAACTAGAGGTCCTTGGTATTGTTTATAATAAATATTCGTGTACATATACGTAATTGTATATAAAACATATGATAGACTCTATATACCTATTGTTTTATGTGTCTTATATTTTCTAATAAATGCCATGTTTGTTTTATTATTGTTTTTTACATATATTAAATATCAATCCTTTGAACACATTTAGTATGATTATTTTATCCATAATACTTAATAATTTAAAATGACATTTATCTTCGTACTCCAGCTTATTACTATATATATATATATATACTATTTATTAAAAAAATATCATTTTGTATGGATAATTTACAGAGATGCGCCTTTATTAGTGAGTGTGTTTTTTAAATTTGTTTCAATAAAATTGCATGTTTTATACGAGAGAGTATTATATATATATATTTTCAAAAAATAAGGGTAATTTTTTTTTGTATGAGGAATCTATAGAAACACACCTTAACTGGTAAAAAGTGTGTTTATAAGGATTGTTCGTATAAAAGAATACCCTTTTTAAAATTTTCAGAAAAGATCATAATTTAAACACCATTCGAATTCACAATATTCAATATTTAAAAGATGTATAATCTACCAATTTTGGGTGTTGTAGGGTGTTTATCCTTTTTTCACGCGTAACCGACTATCGAATATTTAAAAATGAATTTTTAGTTAAATGTATACTATTTTTTGTCATTTAAAATGATTTTTTTCTTAAAATTATTTTAAAGGATATTTTTATGTATTCGACCTACATAACTTAAAGGTAGATGGTGACAACAAGTGTGTTTTCTAAAACTCTAGTTTTTAAAAAAATAAGTTGGTTTGATCCGACTTAAGCAAATCAAAAGCTTAAGGACTGTTCCGACAGTTTGATGACTCCACTGGGAACATAATTGAGTCATATCGTAATCGATTATATGCCATTTTTATTTTTGAAAATTGTGAATTTGAAATGTTCTTAAATTGGTCGAGGGTCTGACAAGTCCAAGTTGACACCGACAAAGACAATTCGAGGACCCTTAGTAGTATAAAAAATCTATATGTTTTTCGTTGAAACTCTACCCAAAATTATGCCCATTTTATGTCGAAACTCTACCCAAAATTCCGCCCATTTTATGCTGAAACTCTGCCTAAACTTTCAAAGGGGAAACTCACTTTTAACCTTTGCTTAGATCTACTTTTTGCAAAAAAAAAAAAAACATGAGAAGTAGAAAAATATGCGGTTAGTGTTTACTTGCCAAATAAAAGCACGTGAGTAGAGATTATGTATGAGTAGGATTTATTTGGGTAGATTACATGTGGGTAGGATTTATGATCTATTTCTTGGTTATTTGATTATTCATTCTATGTATTGACACCGTTCTATTTTTTCTTTTGTTTTATGTTGCTTTTGTTTTCGCTTTATTGCATTGCATAATCATATTATAAAGAAAGTTGTTGGTTCGCAAAGTGGTTATTCAAGTAGAATGTGACCGTAAAATGGATAAGAGTTTCAAAAATAAGGAAATACCGAATGCAGAAGTGAGGTCATGTTCTGAGGCAACCTAGAGGAAGAAATGAGATAATTTGACCAAGGATCACATATCTGAAAGAGTATAACTCCATATTTCATTTTGAATGGGTAAAGCTAGATAAAATTTACTCAAGGGCACCAAAACCAATGCCCCTCAAAACTAAACTCATAAAGATTACTAGAATAGGAGAAAAATGGGTGTCTAACAACATTCAATACAGTAGAAACTATTTAAATTAATACTCGATAAATTAATAAATTCTCTAAAATAATAAATTTGTCCGGTCCCGACTTGGGTCAATGTAAAAAATTGAAAAACTCGATAAAATAATAAGATAATAATTTTTCGTGAGATTCCTTTATAATTTTCGGTCCTAAGAAAATCATAAATTAATAATTCATAGAAACTGAAAAAAATATATTACACTCTATTAAAATATGATTCAATAGTTGTCTGTTTTACTTTAAAGTTCAAGTCTATTTGGAGCTCATTATTAATTTAACTCATCTCTTGCAACGTAATTCTAAGAGGCATAGACTAATTTGCCTTTTTGTTTGGTATGTAAATATAATTACTTAAAAACTCTTTAAATTAATAATTATTAATTTATCGATAAATTAATAAATTTCTCCGGTCCTGATATTATTAATTTATAGAGTTTTAACTGTACAAAGGAGGGTCTGAGTATTACCCTTGTCCACGTATTAAAGAACAATTTTTTAAAGCATAGTGACATCGAGAAGAGCATGGAAATGTTTGCCTTAGGCATCTATGGGTTAGTAATCTTTCCAAAAGTTCTTCACCATATAGATGTAGCTATGGTTGATTTATTTGAACAATTGGTAAAAAAGATAAATCCAGTCCATGTTGTCTTAGCTGAAACTTTCAGTGCCTTAAACAGTTGTAGAAGAACAGAGAGTAGTAGCTTCACTAGATGCATTCAATTGCTTATTGTTTGGATTCGTAGTCATTTTTGGAGGACTAAAAGAAAGATTGATTGCCGATTTTCAGGTGCTTATTCATCGTTAAGTAAATATCTCAAACAGGAATTGCCAGAGCATATGTCAAAGAAAGCTTGGATGTCACTCTTTAGGAACCTACAAACACATGACATAGTATGGCATGTTCTATGGTTAGCTTACGCTGATATTCATTACAAATGTAGAGATTCTGATCGGATAACTTTGCTAGGAATATGGGGAGGAGTTGGTTATAGCCCACCTATGATGTTAAGGCAATATGATGCCCTACAGTTTGACCCATTAATGGCAGACCTTAGTAATTCTAAGTTTTCATACAAAGATGATCACTACAAGAAGATAAGTCGTGAATTATTAAATGCTTGGAAGAAGAATGTGGTAGAACTGATGTTATGTTAACGCCAGATTATATGGTTTGGAGAGATAGGAGAAAGAATGATAATATTCCCTTGCCTGATCGAGATTATGCTATTCATATGGAGGAACAGTTTAGATATGTGCCATCTAAAGTAGAAATACTCAGGAGTGAGTTTGAAGATGAAACAACCAATAAAAAAGAGTATGAAAGCCTTAAGTAAGAAAAATTCATGCTGGACCTGGAGGTTGGGCTTCATAGCAACAATTCGAGCTCATACGAGCTAGGAAGGACCAAATTGAAGCTGATTTTATAGATTTACAGAAGGATTATCAAAAGATGAATCGAGCTTGGGAATTTGCTGGACTGAGAAAAACTTCAGAACAGTGGAAGGCATAACTAAAAACTGAGAACGTACACATAATCAAATACTTCAAAGTTGAGGGCGAGCGCAGAGCTAGAGAATTAGGAGCCGAGAAGAAGAGAATGGATCAAAAGCTCGAAACAGAGAATATATCCTGGGCCCTTACATTGAAAGAGGAAAGAGAATAAACCAAAGGGTTGAAATAAATGCATACCTTTATTAGGAGACGAGAAAATGAACTCATCAGTGAAGTGCAAGGTTTAAAGGCTAAAATCAAGGGGCTTGAAGCTAAAAAACAAGAAAGACTAGATGAGATAGCAAAAGAAAGGCAAAGAGATGGGAGACTAGAAATGGAGAAAACCAATATGTTTGAAGGATTCAAATTTGAAGTGAACAACATGATGAATGAGCTCGATATCCGAAGAAAAAGAATCAGAGAATTGAAAGCTAAAGAGAGGCGAAAAGGCAAAGAGTTAGAATTAGACTGGAAGCATCGAGATCATGCGCTTCAGAATAAGCAGGATGAAGTCTACCTCTAGATGCAACGATGTGGGAAAAACAATGGTCAATTAGAAGCCTTTACTCAAGAAGAACAGGAGATAGAAGCAATTCATGGGGATGAATTAGCTTAGAATCATACCAAAAATACATAATATAATGCTTACATCTTGCAACTTGAGAACTCTTTGTTTATGGAAGATGTTCAGCGTGGACCAATGAATCTAAGAGTTAATATCGAAGAAAGTGCCATTTTACGAAGGAAGGTATGTGACTTGGAAGATGCATTACGAGGTTGTCATGCACAAATCGTTAGTCTTGAGCGCACTATCCGAAATACTAATCAGCAATGGCAGAATGAAATTGATTACTATGAAGACTGGAAGGCAAATGAGTGGAATTGCAAGGCAATTAGGAGAGACAGAGATCAAAGAAAGAGTCATCCTATACCAAACGGATCCAACATCTAATGTGGGAAAAAGGATCATTTGGCTCATCAATGAGATTAAATAATTGAACATGAGGGCTAGGCCTTTTTTTTGTAATGATTTTGTCTTGTAGGGATGAAACTCTTTTGTCTTTAAATGAAAGTTGTTCTAAGAATGATCACTTTATGGAATCAATACCTTTTACATGCATTTTCATTTTACTTACATTTCGTATTTTGTGTGGGCATGCTATTTATATTTATTTTCCCTTTATTCATGTATCGATTTATTTATTTACTCTTTTCATTTTATATTTACTTCTTATTTGTATTTTATATTATATTTGCATTTTTCATTCTATTCACATGCATCATTAAATCATTAAAATTAATAATGAAAAGTGTACCACAGAACACTGTGACCTTTTAAGCACCCGTACAACACTAGAAAAAAAGCATGGATAATAAACTTGCCCAGATGCAGGAAGGGATTGAGGAAAATGTGAAAAATTGCAGACAAAAATGGAGGAGAGGATGTTAAAAGCACAATAAGACATGTTCCAGAGATTTCCTACTTGCTTGGGGGAAGGAACCCTAAGCATGAGAAAGGTCCAGTACCTGAAACTGTGACTGAAGGTCTGATTTATCCATCAGGATTCAACACGACTCACGCTAAGGCTATCAAGACCCCCAATTCATACAAGGAAAATACACATTAATCCAACTGTTATCTCCATGAATTTGCAACATGGAACGAGCTTTTATCAGGAAGAATGTCAATTTGAACGCGTCCCTAATTTTGATGAAGATGTTAGGGTAAAACATGACAAACAAATGAAAGAGGAGTGGAAGCAATTGAAAGAAGAAATCAAGGCTATGAAGGAAAGTTGTAATGTCTATGAGATGGATGCCAATGAACTAAGCTTGGTGCCCGATGTAATCTTGCCCCCAAAGTTTAAAATCCCTAACTTTGAAAAATAAGATGGCACAAGATGCCCCTCTATCCACATCAAGATGTTCTATAAGAAAATTATGGTTACATAGGGGATGATCAGCTGCTGATACACTTTTTCAGTAAAGCTTAACAGGCTCAACCACTCGATGGTATAACCAACTAAGTAGGACTCACATATGCTCATGAAAATATTTAGCTAGGGAATTACTCGAGCAGTATAAACATATAAATGATATAAGGCCCAATTGAATCGTGCTGTAAAACATAGAGAATAAACTGAATGAAAGCTTCAAGCATTATGCCCAAAGATGAAGGGATGTTGCAGTACAGGTTCATCCCCCGCTCGAGGAAGAAACAAACATACTCTTTGTTAACACGTTAAGGACTACATTCTTAGGGCACTTAATAGGAAATTCTTCCAAGAGTTTTACCAATCTAGTCATGGCTAGAGAAATGATAGAAATGGCTGTCAAAAGTGGAAGACTTGATAGAGGAGAATCAACCAACTAGGAGGAAGGACAATGATGCTAACAATATGAATAACTATTAGTTCGGAAATTTCAGCAATATTACATTATCCACACTTCAAGAAATCGATTCGTCTGCCCAAAACACTACAAGACAGGACTCAAGGTCACCGAGGCAGGAAAATGAAAAAATACAGATTGACTCAATCTCAATAACCTACAAGGAGATTTTCCTAAAAATGTATGATAGACAAGTAGTGCCACCTTATCATGTGAAACCTATGCAACCCCCATATACCAAATGGTTTCGCCTAAATGCTCACTATGAATATCACGTAGAGGCACCGAGACATTCGATTGAGAACCACACTGCCTTCAAGAGAATTGTCCAGGGTTTGAGAAAGAAAAATGTCATAAACTTTGGTGATGATGCATAAGCAAATGTGACTCAGAACCCTCTTTCGAACCATAGAGGTGAAGGAGTTAATGCTATCATTAAATAAGGACAAAATATGGTCATAACTGATGTAAGTGAAGTAAGATCACCATTGATATGGGTATGGGGTCAAATGATTCATTTAGGATTATTGATCTTGGGCTCAAGAGTTATATTCAGTAATGAGGATGGCTGTCAATACCATGATTGTAAAGGCCACAGCATACAAAATTTTGTTGAATTCTGAGCTTTAGTTCAAAAGATGAAGGATGATAAGGATATGGAATTCTACACGGAGATCGAGAAAGAAAAAGAGGAAACATATATTTGTGCATCTGGGGTTCTTCAAGGGAAATATATAATGCTAACTACCCTTTGGTTATCATGCTAAAAGCCCGCGTTGTAAAGAATGTGACACCAAAAATGGTAATTACTTCCCCTCTCTATTTCCCTACAAAAGCAACCAACATGCCCCCTAGAGATATGAATGCAAGATAGAGAATGTTAGGGAATCAGAAGATATCAAGGGAGAAATAGATGAAGTTGGCCATTCCATCTAAAGTGGTAGATGTTACTCCCCATATCAACCCAAGGGATCCTAGAAAAGATCTACTAGTGAAAAGGGGAAGAATGTCAACAATTTGTTGAGGAAAGAAATTAAACCATCCATTAATGAGCCAGTAACAGAGAATGAAGCTATTAAATTTCTAAATTTTTTGAAGCATAATGAGTACAACATTGTTGATAAATTACACAAGTTACATATTCACATCTCAATTCTTTCACTATTATTGAGCTCAGAGGCGCATCAAGATGCTTTATTAAAGGTTCTTAATCAAACTTTCATACCAAAAGAATTACCCATGAAAAAGTTGGACATATTGGTAGCCCATCCAAGCAGACAATTACATTTCTTTTTCTAATGATAAGATCCCCTCAGGAATAATAGATAGCCATATGGCTCTACACATTACTGTCAGTTATAAGAGACACGTGTTATCAAGGTTGCTGATTGACAATGGTTTTACACTGAATGTGATGCCTCTAGTGACTCTAACAAAATTTCCCATGGACAAAACACATGAAGAATTGTCAGAATATTGTTTGAACCTTTGATGGAACAAAAGGGAAATAATGAGAAAGATTGACATATCTTTACCATTGGCTCCTCCACCTATGAAGTTGAATTTCTTGTCATAGACATCATGTCTACCTACAACTGCTTATTAGGAAGGCATTGGATATATCGAGCAGGGGCATTTTCATCAACACTGCCCATAAGCTCAAATTTGTAATTGAAGGGAAGTTGATATGCATAAATGCTAAAGTGGATATAATTACTTTAGTCTCGACTAGTGCTCCCTACATTGAAGTGAGTGAGGAGGACCTTGAATGCTCATTCAAGTCTTTTGAGTTTGTCAATGCTTCTTTTGTAGAAAAATGAGGGAAAATGTTGTCTAAGATTCCCCGAATGCACTCAGATGAGCATCAGGTTAACTGTTATAAGAGGGGTAAGAGTTGAAAATTGTTTGGGAAAGTGCCTCCAAGGATTAGTTGACCCCATTTTCCCCTCTACCAAGAGAGATCGCTTTTGGCTGGGATATCAGCCTTCCTTGAGGGAGAAAATGAAATAATATAAAAGAATCAGGAAAGAATAAGATCCAGGTGGGCAGTAGATGACATCAATTGGGATTCGATGACTTTTCAGCCACTATATAAGACATTTTTATCTGGTGGGTACATGTTCCAAGGAGACCGACCAATGAAGAAACATGTTGTTGAGGATATCATGAAGGATTTGAGCATTGTTACTATTTTGGAAGATGAAGATGGTGAAGTAAGAGCTATTGGAATTTACCCTGCTCTGCCAGGATTCATACTGAATAATTGGACTGTAGAGTAACTACCTATAGTTTACAAAACTATTTCAGAGTAATGCATGCAAACTCTCCCCATTGTTCAAACCCGGGGCAATGGGTGATCTTTTGTAAGGGTTGAACAACATGTATCTAATTTACAATAAAAGATACATATTTTTGAAATCTCACGTGGAGAATATTCTTTCATTCTTTATTACATATGTATGATAGTTATTTCTATTTCAGTATGGGGATTGTGTCCCCTGTATGTGTATATGTATATATATCTTCTCGCTCTCTATTCTTTCAGGCCACCAGATATCAATGGCATGAATGATAATGATTCTGACTCGGAGATTGATTTTAAAAATTTGTAACCTCCGCAGACAGTAAAAGAAGTTCATGGATTCCTAGGAATATTGAACTACTTTCTTCGATTTATCTCACAGTTGACTGAGAAATATGACCCTATCTTTTGACTTCTTCAAAAAAACAACCCAGGTCTATAGGGTGATGATTTCCAAAAAGGCATTGAAGTTGTAAAATCATTTTCGTCTAATACCCCGGTCTTAATGCCACCAATCTCAGGAAAATCGTTGACTTTATACCTTTTAGCCTTAGAGAAGAAAGAAATAATAATTTATTACCTCAACAAAAACTTTACTAATTGCGAAGCAATGTACTCACCAATTAAAAAATTGTTTTGTGCATTGGTTAGGGCTACTCGTAGACTCAGGTAATACATGTTGTATCACACCACCTGCCTGATCTCCAAATCAAACCCTTCGAAGTATCTAATGGCTGTACTAACTCTATCAGAATTCAACATACATTATATAAGCCAGAAAATAGATAAAAGAAGTGCTACAACAAATTTCGTAGCAAGTAAAACTTATGAAGAATATGAACCATTGAATTTTGACTTTTTTGACGAAGATTTTATGGTTATATTAGTAGAAGAAGTAGTACTTCTACAAGTGGATACTGGAAGTTGAATTTTGACGGTGATTCAAATGCATTGGGACATGGAATAGGAGCAATTCTGAAGAAGACCATTATCCTTTCACTAGTTGATTGAACTTTGATTGCAAAAACAACATGGCTAAGTATCAAGCCTGTATTATGGGTCTCCGAGATGATATTAAGAGCAAAGTGAAGACACTCAAAGTGTATGAGGATTAAACTCTAGTGATTTATCAACTTAGAGGTGAATGGGAAACGAAAGATCCCAAATTGATTGAATAACATAAGTTGCTAATGGAGCTAATCAAAGAATTTGATGAGGTGTCATTCAATTATGTCCCAAGGAAAGAAAATAAAATGGAAGACGCATTGGCTACCCTAACAGTTGCTTTCAAAGTAAATGAACACTCAAGTATAAGGCCCATTGAGATATAGGCTTATGAGTGCCTATCTCACTGTTGTAGCATTGAAGAAGAGGATGATGAAAGTCCCTAGTACTATGACATCTTATAGTATATCAAATATCAGAGTTATCCTGGTGAAATAGCCGAGAATAATAAAAGAATCATAAGAAGAATGGTTGTTGGATATGTGTTGGATGGTGAAATCTTGTACAAGAAAAGCCCAAACCAAGTTTTACTGAGATGTGTAGATGCCAATGAAGCTAAAACTATTATGGAAGAAGTGCATGAGGGTGTTTGTGGTACCCATGCTAATGGACATGCCCTGGCTAGACATATAATGGGATCGAGGTATTATTAGTCAATAATAGAAACTGACTGCATCAATTGTGCCAAAAAATGCCACAAATGTCAGATCTATGGAGATAGGATTCATGCTTCTCCTTACTCATTACATGTGATGACAACACCATGGCTTTTCTTTATGTGGGGAATGAATATTATTAGACAAATCACACCCAAGGCTTCTAATGGTCATTTTTCATATTGATTGCCATTGATTACTTCACCAAATGGGTAGAAGCGACCTCTTATGCAAACGTGACTCAATCAATAGTGTGCAAGTTCTTAAATAAAAAATATTTGTCGATATGGTCTACCAGAAAGAATCATTACAGACAATTCCCTTAACCTAAAAAATAAGATGATAGAGTCTATTTGTGCTCAGTTCAATATAAAACATCATAACTCCACCACTTACCGTCTAAAAATGAATGAGGCAGTAGTGGAAACTAATAAAACATCAAGAGGCTTGTGGAAAAGATGACAAAAACTTATAGAGACTAGCATGATAACTACCATTTGCACTACTTACTTATCGAACTTCTGTACGAACTTCAACTGGGGAAACTCTGTTTTCATTAGTCTATGGAATGGAAATTTTGTTTCCTATCGAAGTATATATTTCGTCATTTCGAGTCTTATTAGAGGTAAAACTAGACGAGGTAGAATAAATACAAGCTATATATGAAAAATTGAACCTGATTGAAGAAAAAAGATTGAAAGCTATCTGTCATGATCAAATGTACCATAAGCATATGATGAGGGCACATGATAAAAAGGTTTGCCCTCAAGAATTTCAAGAAAGAGAGTTAGTTCTTAGAAGGATCTTGCCAATTCAAAAAGATTTATAAGGAAATTGATGCAAAATTGGGAGAGGCCTTATGTGGTGAAGTAAGCCTTCTTTGGAGGAGCTTTGATCCTTATTGAGATGGATGGACCATAACTACCAAATCCAGTGAATTCTTATGTTGTCAAGAAGTACTTTGCCTAAAAAATAGAGAAAAATAAAAATAATAAAGAAATAAATATAAGAATAAAATAATAAAAGGGGTTCAAGATGAAAATCCGTAAAGGGTATCTTGAAACCAAAGAAGGTCTCAAGTTGAAAACTCGAAAAAGGCAGTTTGAGTACATGTAGTCTAACTGACTTGAATAAAAGAAGTATAAATTAAGTATTTATCCAAGTATTTATCCAAAAACTTTTTACATGTATATAAATAAAAGAAGTATTTTCTTGGTTAGCTCTTCTTTACAAGCATCTTATATTAAAATTAAGTACATGTAGTCTAACTGACTTGAAAATATGAGATTGACGTGTATTATTATGCAAAAAGTTTTAGAAAAATACGAGTGTTCTAAAGATGACAAAGGTTTTAGCATGAGAATTATCTGACAACTAGTGAAATGACTAAAGTCTTGAGTTATCATAGGGATCCCAACAACTTCGGGCTGGTTCAAAATCCTCATCACCAATAGAAGAGGTGAACTCTTAAGCATAATGATTGTTCAAAGAAAAGAGAACATTGCTCATTTTTTCCAAAGGTGTTCGAATTCGAGCAACATACATAAGTTTGCCACTTAAAGAATTGAGGTTCTAGCAATTAGTTGATCGTGCAGAACATATGATTTCTAAAGAGAAAATCTTTTTAACCATAGATCTAGTTAATCAATATTGTGATTTGGGGTGAATTAATGGTGGTACTAGTTTGAGACAAGATTGAATTCAAGAAGCAATCAACAAAAGAAATACCTTCTTCATTCGAAGATTAAAAGTGTCAAAGAATTGCATTGTTGCATACATGTTAGGCATAAGTAAGATCTTAACAATCAAGAATTGCATGATAATAATTAAGTGTTTCAGACCCTTTAAAGAACGTTTAAGAAAACAATATCAAAATTTCAAGATAGAAGTAGTCCATTCCAGACCCTAAGTGTAACCCCCTAGACCCGGCCTAAACGTTAGACCCAAACCTAAGCGGGCACATGTCCCATTCAGAGATTTCTTTATATTTAAAACACTTATATTACATTATTTATAATACAAAACAAGATATTAGTAATACAAATAAGTCCAAAACGATAGCAAATACATGTCACCAAACACAACTGAAAAACATATAGAGATATACGTTCGTACAAATTAAGTAGTTGATCTTCCCTGATGCCAAATCTGCTAGCTTACGGTCTTCTACTATCTGAAAAAGGTTAAAAACTACAGAATGAACTAAAAATCTCAGTGTGCTCCATACAGTATATAATAAAAACATACGGATAAAATCTTTCAATGAAATCGGTTTATGCAACATGTTTTTAAAACATGAACACTACCCCCATCCGTTCACATCATAATTGTGTAGGTTCCCCAGAACCATACACCCAACCGCACATGCCATTTAGACCCTGAGCACAAAGCCGAGAAGTCTGCAGATAATCTTCCTTCAACAATACCCACCCAAATGACAATGAATGTATTCAAATGAAAACAATGATTAATCACTTAAAACATAACAAATATTTTATGCTTAAAAACCATATGCAGAAATACGAAAATCAGAATTCAAATCAATAATTCAGATATCAGATAAGCAGATCTCAGAAGTCGGTATGAAATACCTTAATTCAGAATTATATCAGAATATACAGTAAATCAGATATCAAGTATTCGGTATTCAGATAAATCATTTAAATCAGTAATATAATACTGTTAGGAAACACACCTGTAACAGTCTGAGAAATCGGATAGGGAAGCCTACTACTGGATTTGTCGATCACGCTCTGCTGCAGCGCTAGATCCTACGAATTGGAAAAATCCTTATTGGAATTCTAATAAAAAAAATAATCTTAATCTTTACTTAAATAATATACGGAAACCTACGGGTAGTTCTTGTAATACGCGGTTCGGACTGATCTGACGAACGGACAACACGGACCTGACTGATCCTTGCTCAGGTGAAACACGAGTACCTTCATAAAATATCTTACTTAATCAATTTCTTAACCATATATCAAAATACTAAAATACTAAGCCTTTTTAGGTTCACAAGCTCGATTCGGGAATTTCGGGTCAGAATTTGGCAAAACGGACTTCGGAATCAAACTCAGGACGTCGAAAAACATAAAGTATGACCTTCTGAAATTTCGAATTCTCGGTCAAAATCAAAGTCAACGGGTTTGACTGACGATTTGGAGACTTCCGGGTTCGAATTTGGTGAAACAGACCCCAAAAAACGGATTCGGGACGTCGAAAACTGTCAGGATAGGTGTTTTCGGAAAAGATTAACGATCGTTTAATAGCCGGTCAAAGCCGGTCAAAGTTCTGGTCAAAGGAGGTCAACAATCTGTTGAACATTTTACACAAATAGCACCCTTTTCGAATTATTTACCAGAATATCACCAAAACTGAATTATTTACCAGAATAGCACCAAAACCGAATTATTTACCAAAATAGCACCAGTCAACGGTCAACGGTCGGTCGGGTCAACGGGTCGGGTCAACGGTCGGTCGGGTCAACTATCGGGTCGGGTCGTGACCGGTCAAACCCTTAAGAAAACCGGTCAAACCGGTTTTTTTCAAACATTCACTCGCCCACCGGCGGCGTGTGTAGGCGCGTGGGACGTCTTCCGGGACTCTAAAAATTCCGGAAAAATTTCTAAAAATTATTTTCAGTGATTTCGAGATACTTACAAAGATCGGTTCAAATTTTTGAACGGCGGAGAGCTTGATTTCATCAAATCGGAAACTTTGACCGCTTCACCTCCCCACGCGCCGCCGTCGACGGAGATCGAGGATGACACCGGCGAACTCGGAACGGCACAAGGAACACGATGGTGCTGGAGGTGTCGTAAACGGAGCAACGATCGGCGATGAATTTAGGATTTTCAAGGCGATTGAGCTAAAAAAAAACGTCGATGCTTTGACTTGAAATTCACGACGTTTGGCAGCGTTTCGCTTCAATTAAATTGAGGGGATTGTTCCTGACTCGATAACGAACACGATGGTGCTTTCAAAACAACGATCGGAATTCAGACGGCGTCGGAATCGGGGTCGGAAGTTGAGGCAAGGAAATGGAAATTTGGGAGGAATTGGGTTCTGATTTTCAGAACCCAATTCACGCATAAATCATATATATAAACCAAATACCTAACTTTTTTGGGTAAATTCAGGGCTTGGTCCCTGAATTTCCTTTAACTCTAAAACAAGCTTCAAGTTTTAAAATCTTTCAATTTAGTCCCCAAATTTTCACCAATTACACAATTAAATCTTCAAATCCCAAATTAATATTATTTGAAATTTTCTGGTTGTTACAATTCTCCCCTCTACAAGAAATTTCGTCCTCGAAATTTACCTTATGACAACAGATGAGGAAATTGAACCTCCATTGACTCCAATGTCTCCCAAGTAGCTTCTGAGGGGCTACGGTTACTCCACAGAACTTTGACCATTGGAATACGCCTATTCCGAAGAACTCGCTCATCCCTCTCTAAAACATGAACAGACTCCTTCTCATATGACAAATCAGGTCTCAGCTCTACCTCATCAACCTGAATGATGTGATCTGGATCTGGACGGTATCGCCTTAACATAGACACATGAAAAACATCATGAATACGACTGAGCTGGGGAGGCAACTCAAGCTGATAAGCAACAGGTCCAACTTTCTTCAGAATACAATACGGCCCAATAAATCTCGGACTCAATTTACCCTTACGTCCAAATCTCAATACCTTCTTCCATGGAGATACCTTGAGAAAAACCTGATCTCCAACCTCAAACTCGATATCCTTACGTCGCTTATCTGCGTATGACTTCTGCCTATCAAATGCCTCTCTTAAGCGATCACGGATCAGTCTGACAGTATCTTCAGTCTCTCGAACCAAGTCTGGACCCAAAGTCTTCCTATCATGCAATTCAGTCCAACATATAGGAGTACGACATCTACGTCCATACAGAGCCTCATACGGTGCCATGCGAATACTCGCCTGATAACTATTATGTAAGCGAACTCAGCTAATGGCAAGAAATCTTCCCAGCTACCACGAAAATCAATCACACAACCACGTAACATATCCTCCAACACATGAATCAATCGCTCAGACTGTCCATCGGTTTGAGGATGAAAAGCTGTACTGAAATTCAAACGAGTACCCAGAGCCTCGTGCAAAGCTTTCCAGAACCTGGAAGTGAATCTCGGATCTCGATCAGATATGATAGACAACGGGACACCATGAAGTCTAACGATCTCAGAAATGTACAACTTAGCCAGTTTATCCAGAGAATAATTAACCCGAATAGGGATAAAGTGCGCTGACTTGGTGAGTCGATCAACAATCACCCATATAGAATCCTTTTTGGAAGGAGTTAGAGGAAGACCAGTAACGAAGTCCATCGTAATACGCTCCCATTTCCACTCAGGAATCTTAATTGACTGTAACAATCCAGATGGATGCTGATGCTCTGCCTTAACCTGCTGACAAGTCAAACACCTCGCCACAAAATCTGAAATATTTTTCTTCATACCAGTCCAAAAGTAGCGCTCTTTGAGATTATTGTACATTTTGTCCCCGCCAGGATGCATAGCATATGGACTACTATGAGCTTCCTGAAGAATAACCCGTCTCAACTCATCATCTTTAGGGACGCAATGACGACCGTGAAAACACAAAATACCATCCTGATCCAAAGTATACTCCGAACTCGATCCCTGCTTAACTTGTTCAATAATGGGAAACAACGAGCTGTCAAGGAGTTGTTTGGCCTTAATCTCCTCGGCCAAAGTAGGTTTAACCTGTAACTCTGCTAACATGCTATTATCATCAAATAAGCTCAAGTTAGCAATAAGGCTCTGAGATCTGATATCGCCTTACGGCTCAAGGCGTCTGCCACTACATTAGCCTTCCCTGGATGATATTCTATCTCGAAATCATAATCCTTTAAAAGCTCCAACCAGCGACACTGTCTCAAATTCAATTCTTTCTGAGTAAGCAGATACTTCAGACTCTTATGATCAGTATATATAACATTTTTCTCCGTAGAGGTAGTGTCTCCAGATCTTTAAAGCGAAAACCACAGCAGCTAATTCCAGATCGTGAGTAGGATAGTTACGCTCATGCGGCCTTAACTGACGTGATGCATAAGCGACAACCTTCCTATCTTGCATCAAAACACATCCTAATCCAGAATGAGAAGCATCACTGTAGACAGAAAAATCCTTCCCAGATTCAGGCTGAATCAACACTGGGGCTTGAGTTAGAACAGTCTTCAATTTCTCAAAGCTAGCTTGTTGGTCCTCAGACCAGACAAATGGAACATCTTTCCTTAATAGTTTCGTCAGAGGAGCTGCAATAAGGGAGAACCCTCAACGAAACGACGGTAGTAACCAGCTAACCCCAAGAAACTACGGATCTCAGAGACGTTCCTAGGTTGCTTCCAGTTCAGAATAGCCTCCACTTTGCTCGGATCCACCTGAATGCCATCAGCAGAGACAATATGTCCAAGAAAAGTCACTTCGCTGAGCCAGAATTCACACTTGCTCAACTTAGCGTATAGTTTATTCTCCCTTAGAGTTTGAAGAACAATCCTTAAATGCTCCTCATGTTCTGCTTCACTTCTAGAATACACCAGTATGTCATCAATGAATACAACTACAAACGGGTCCAAATAAGGTCGAAACACCCTATGCATCAAATCCATAAAGGTAGCAGGGGCGTTAGTTAACCCGAAGGACATCACCAAAAACTCATAGTGCCCATACCGAGTACGGAAAGCAGTCTTCGGAATATCCACATCTTTCACTTTGAGTTGGTAATAACCAGATCTCAAGTCTATCTTTGAAAAGATAGAAGCCCCTCGGAATTGGTCAAAAAGATCATCGATTCTGGGCAGAGGATATTTGTTTTTAACCGTGAGCTTGTTCAGTTTTCTATAATCAATACAGAGTCTCAATGTCCCATCTTTCTTCTTAACAAAGAGAACTGGGGCTCCCCACGGTGATACACTGGGTCGGATAAATCCCCTGTCCAACAACTCCTGGAGTTGGACTTTCAGTTCCTTAAGCTCCTTTGGGGCCATACGATAAGGAGCCATTGAAACCGGGTTGGAACCAGAATAGACTTCAATCTCAAACTCGACTTCTCTATCTGGAGGTAATCCAGGCAACTCCTCGGGAAAAACATCGGAAAATTCCTTGACAATTCGGATGCCTTCAATATCTGATTGAGATCTCCTAGTGTCCAGAATATAAGCAAGAAACGCCTCGGAACCCTTCCTGATCATCTTCTCCGCTACCAAGGAAGACACAACATTCGTCAGAAATCCACGTCGTTCCCCGATCATTACAATCTTTCGATTATCTGGGGTCTTCAGAACAACTCTTAGTCTCAAAATCAATATTTACTCGATGTTTGTTCAACCAATCTACGCCGAGAATCAAATCGAACTCTTCAAAGGGTAACTCCATCAGGTTAGCCAGAAAAATCTCCCCGTTGATCTCTACAGGGCACTTTCTAAAAATACGTTTCAACACGATGGATTTGCCTAAGGGACTTTGAACTATCACTGAATGCTCAGTATACTCAACAGGAATATTTAGACCCTCAGAAACGGAATGCGATACATAGGAATTTGTAGAGCCACTATCAAACAATGCAAAGTATGGAACTGAATGAATAGTAACAGTACCTGCAGTCACATTAGGCCCATCACGATCTTGTCGAAGTCTGGCAGTATAAACCAATGCAGACTGTCTGGCCTCAGATCTGACTGGACCCCTATTTTGAGATGCTCGGCCTCTATTAGCCGATCCAGGTGCTCTCTCCTGAGTACGACCACCTACAGGAGTCTGAACAGTACTCTGAGATCGAGCGGGAGTACGAGCTGGTGTCTGAACTGTAGAAACTGGCACTGGACAATCCCTTATAATATGGTCACCAGAACCACATCTAAAACAGGTGCCAAATTTTCTTCTGCATTCCCCAAGATGATGTTTCCCACAGTAATCACATGTCTGCAAAGGTTGCAACCCAGAAGATCCACCATGTCTAGTAGACTGAAAAGTTGAAGCACCAGATGCAACAGGTCTGACACTCGCACCGCCTCTCTAAAAGAAATCACCCCTGCCTCTCTTGCTAGGATGTGCAGAAGAATTAACAAAACCAGAAGGCCTCCTGAATCGATTCTGGGCTCGATCAGTATCTCTCTTGTGCTCCATACCCAATAGCTCTATTTCTTCAGCAGTCTTGGCTATCTCGACCAAGGCGTCAAAATTCCTCTCCCGATGGGTAGCAACTCGACTCCTGATCTCATACCTGAGTCCATTCTCAAACCTCAAGCATCGATCTGCCTCAGTGTTAACAAGTCCAGGGGCATAGCGACTCAATCGGATGAACTCAACCTCGTAGTCCATAACAGTCATATTACCCTGCTCCAGATTCTGAAACTCCTGGCGTCATTCCTGTAGATATCTCTCTCCGACGTAACGACTCCGGAAACGTTCTTTGAAAAGATCCCATGTTAATTGGTTTCTTGGAATACTACCAGAAATGGATTGCCACCATCTGAAGCTTCTTTCTTTAACATAGTTAGGGCCCCTTCAACTTCTGCTCAGGTCTGAGGTCCATCTCATCCATAATCCTCTCTGTGTCCTCCAGCCAATACTCAGCGTCTGTCAGAGGTCCACCAGTAATACCCTCGAATGGAATTACACCAGCAGCGACCAAAGAATTTGAAATCTCCACTGCAGTCATGTTACTAGGGGCTCTAGCAGCTCTCTGAAACATGCGGAAGATAGCTCTATTAATGGCGTCTTCATTCATCTCAGAATCCTCATTTTCAGTGACAGGAGGGTCTCTCACAGGAGTAAACTGATCATCTTGAGAAAGAGTCGGATCTACTTGTGGAACAGGAGAATCAAGTGGTGACAATGGATCGTCTATCGTAACAGAAGGTCGAGCGACTCGCCTCTACCACGTCCACGTCCTGTCCTACGACCTCTTGCAGCATTCATTATTGGATCTATAAGGCTCTACAGAAAGAATTCGAAACATATGTCAGATTAGCATCAGGGATCTCGAGAAAACTTTAAATTATAAAATATGGTGACATGTTTTTTTTTCAAAATTTAGGACCCATATACAGTCCGAGTGTTTAAAACCGAAAGCTCTGATACCACCAAATGTAACCCCTAGACCCGGCCTAAACGTTAGACCCAAACCTAAGCGGGCACATGTCCCATTCAGAGATTTCTTTATATTTAAAACACTTATATTACATTATTTATAATACAAAACAAGATATTAGTAATACAAATAAGTCCAAAACGATAGCAAATACATGTCACCAAACACAAATGAAAAACATATAGAGATATACGTTCGTACAAATTAAGTAGTTGATCTTCCCTGATGCCAAATCTGCTAGCTTACGGTCTTCTACTATCTGAAAAAGGTTAAAAACTACAGAATGAACTAAAAAGCTCAGTGTGCTCCATACAGTATATAATAAAACATACGGATAAAATCTTTCAATGAAATCGGTTTATGCAACATGTTTTTAAAACATGAACACTACCCCCATCCGTTCACATCATAATTGTGTAGGTTCCCCAGAACCATACACCCAACCGCACATGCCATTTAGACCCTGAGCACAAAGCCGAGAAGTCTGCAGATAATCTTCCTTCAACAATACCCACCCAAATGACAATGAATGTATTCAAATGAAAACAATGATTAATCACTTAAAACATAACAAATATTTCATGCTTAAAAACCATATGCAGAAATACGAAAATCAGAATTCAAATCAATAATTCAGATATCAGATAAGCAGATCTCAGAAGTCGGTATGAAATACCTTAATTCAGAAATTATATCAGAATATACAGTAAATCAGATATCAAGTATTCGGTATTCAGATAAATCATTTAAATCAGTAATATAATATGTTAGGAAACACACCTGTAACAGTCTGAGAAATCGGATAGGGAAGCCTACTGGATTTGTCGATCACGCTCTGCTGCAGCGCTAGATCCTACGAATTGGAAAAATCCTTAAAAAAA